>NC_135550.1:4773100-5090600 GCF_964340395.1 Glandiceps talaboti | reverse complement strand
TCCATTTTAATACAGGTTAGATAATCACCATTCTACCATCAAATTATTCTATTCTATTCCCATCACACACTGCAATAGAACAAAGTCACTTGTTTACAAATGTTACTAAGGAATATTATTCCATTTTAATACAGGTTAGATAATCACTATTCTACCATCAAATTATTCTATTCTATTCCCATCACACACTGCAATACAACAAAGTCGCTTGTTTACAAATGTTACTAAGGAGTATTATTCCATTTTAATACAGGTTAGATAATCACCATTCTACCATCAAATTATTCTATTCTATTCCCATCACACACTGCAATAGAACAAAGTCGCTTGTTTACAAATGTTACTAAGGAGTATTATTCGATTTTAATACAGGTTAGATAATCACCATTCTACCATCAAATTATTCTATTCTATTCCCATCACACACTGCAAAAGAACAAAGTCGCTTGTTTACAAATGTTACTAAGGAGTATTATTCCATTTAAATACAGGTTAGATAGTCACCATTCTACCATCAAATTATTCTATTCTATTCCCATCACACACTGCAATAGAACAAAGTCGCTTGTTTACAAATGTTACTAAGGGGTATTATTCCATTTTAAGACAGGTTGGACAATCACCATTCTACCATCAAATTATTCTATTCTATTCCCATCATACATTGCAATAGAACAAAGTCACTTCTTTACAAATGTTACTAAGGAGTATTATTCCATTTTTAAATAGGTTGAAAAATCACCACTCTACTATCAAATTATTCTATCCTATTCCCATCATACATTGCAATAGAACAAAGTCACTTGTTTACAAATGTTACTAAGGAGTATTATTCCATTTTAATACAGGTTAGATAATCACCATTCTACCATCAAATTATTCTATTCTATTCCCATCATACATTGCAATAGAACAAAGTCACTTGTTTACAAATGTTACTAAGGAGTATTATTACATTTTAAGACAGGGGATAATCACCATTCTACCATCAAATTATTCTATTCTATTCCCATCATACATTGCAATAGAACAAAGTCACTTGTTTACAAACATTACTAAGGAGTGTTATTCCATTTTAATATAGGTTGGATATTCACTTCTGCCTACAAATTATTCTTTTCTGTTCCCTCCATTTATTACAAATGAACAAAGTCACTTGTTTACAAATGTTACTAAGGGGTATTATTCCATTTTAAGACAGGTTGGACAATCACCATTCTACCATCAAATTATTCTATTCTATTCCCATCATACATTGCAATAGAACAAAGTCACTTGTTTACAAATGTTACTAAGGTGTATTATTCCATTTTAATATAGGTTGAAAAATCAACACTCTACTATCAAATTATTCTATCCGATTCCCATCATACATTGCAATAGAACAAAGTCAATTGTTTACAAATGTTACTAAGGAGTATTATTCCATTTTAATACAGGTTAGATAATCACCATTCTACCATCAAATTATTCTATTCTATTCCCATCATACATTGCAATAGAACAAAGTCACTTGTTTACAAATGTTACTAAGGAGTATTATTCCATTTTAATACAGGTTAGATAATCACCATTCTACCATCAAATTATTCTATTCTATTCCCATCACACACTGCAATAGAACAAAGTCACTTGTTTACAAATGTTACTAAGGAGTATTATTCCATTTTAATACAGGTTAGATAATCACTATTCTACCATCAAATTATTCTATTCTATTCCCATCACACACTGCAATAGAACAAAGTCGCTTGTTTACAAATGTTACTAAGGAGTATTATTCCATTTTAATACAGGTTAGATAATCACCATTCTACCATCAAATTATTCTATTCTATTCCCATCACACACTGCAATAGAACAAAGTCGCTTGTTTACAAATGTTACTAAGGAGTATTATTCGATTTTAATACAGGTTAGATAATCACCATTCTACCATCAAATTATTCTATTCTATTCCCATCACACACTGCAAAAGAACAAAGTCGCTTGTTTACAAATGTTACTAAGGAGTATTATTCCATTTAAATACAGGTTAGATAGTCACCATTCTACCATCAAATTATTCTATTCTATTCCCATCACACACTGCAATAGAACAAAGTCGCTTGTTTACAAATGTTACTAAGGGGTATTATTCCATTTTAAGACAGGTTGGACAATCACCATTCTACCATCAAATTATTCTATTCTATTCCCATCATACATTGCAATAGAACAAAGTCACTTGTTTACAAATGTTACTAAGGAGTATTATTCCATTTTTAAATAGGTTGAAAAATCACCACTCTACTATCAAATTATTCTATCCTATTCCCATCATACATTGCAATAGAACAAAGTCACTTGTTTACAAATGTTACTAAGGAGTATTATTCAATTTTTTAATACAGGTTAGATAATCACCATTCTACCATCAAATTATTCTGTTCTATTCCCATCACACACTGCAATAGAACAAAGTCGCTTGTTTACAAATGTTACTAAGGAGTATTATTCCATTTTAATACAGGTTAGATAATCACCATTCTACCATCAAATTATTCTATTCTATTCCCATCATACATTGCAATAGAACAAAGTCACTTGTTTACAAATGTTACTAAGGAGTATTATTACATTTTAAGACAGGGGATAATCACCATTCTACCATCAAATTATTCTATTCTATTCCCATCATACATTGCAATAGAACAAAGTCACTTGTTTACAAACATTACTAAGGAGTGTTATTCCATTTTAATATAGGTTGGATAATCACTTCTGCCTACAAATTATTCTTTTCTGTTCCCTCCATTTATTACAAATGAACAAAGTCACTTGTTTACAGATGTTACTAAGGGGTATTATTCCATTTTAAGACAGATTGGACAATCACCATTCTACCATCAAATTATTCTATTCTATTCCCATCATACATTGCAATAGAACAAAGTCACTTGTTTACAAATGTTACTAAGGAGTATTATTCCATTTTAATATAGGTTGAAAAATCACCACTCTACTATCAAATTATTCTATCCTATTCCCAACATACATTGCAATAGAACAAAGTCACTTGTTTACAAATGTTACTAAGGAGTATTATTCCATTTTAATACAGGTTAGATAATCACTATTCTACCATCAAATTATTCTATTCTATTCCCATCACACACTGCAATAGAACAAAGTCGCTTGTTTACAGATGTTACTAAGGAGTATTATTCCATTTTAATACAGGTTAGATAATCACAATTCTGCCATCAAATTATTCTATTCTATTCCCATCACACACTGCAATAGAACAAAGTCGCTTGTTTACAAATGTTACTAAGGAGTATTATTCAATTTTTTAATACAGGTTAGATAATCACCATTCTACCATCAAATTATTCTATTCTATTCCCATCACACACTGCAATAGAACAAAGTCGCTTGTTTACAAATGTTACTAAGGAGTATTATTCCATTTTAATACAGGTTAGATAATCACCATTCTACCATCAAATTATTCTATTCTATTCCCATCACACACTGCAATAGAACAAAGTCACTTGTTTACAAATGTTACTAAGGAGTATTATTCAATTTTAATACAGGTTAGATAATCACTATTCTACCATCAAATTATTCTATTCTATTCCCATCACACACTGCAATAGAACAAAGTCGCTTGTTTACAAATGTTACTAAGGAGTATTATTCCATTTTAATACAGGTTAGATAATCACCATTCTACCATCAAATTATTCTATTCTATTCCCATCACACACTGCAATAGAACAAAGTCGCTTGTTTACAAATGTTACTAAGGAGTATTATTCCATTTTAATACAGGTTAGATAATCACCATTCTACCATCAAATTATTCTATTCTATTCCCATCACACACTGCAAAAGAACAAAGTCGCTTGTTTACAAATGTTACTAAGGAGTATTATTCCATTTAAATACAGGTTAGATAGTCACCATTCTACCATCAAATTATTCTATTCTATTCCCATCACACACTGCAATAGAACAAAGTCACTTGTTTACAAATGTTACTAAGGGGTATTATTCCATTTTAAGACAGGTTGGACAATCACCATTCAACCATCAAATTATTCTATTCTATTCCCATCATACATTGCAATAGAACAAAGTCACTTGTTTACAAATGTTACTAAGGAGTATTATTCCATTTTTAAATAGGTTGAAAAATCACCACTCTACTATCAAATTATTCTATCCTATTCCCATCATACATTGCAATAGAACTAAGTCACTTGTTTACAAATGTTACTAAGGAGTATTATTCCATTTTAATACAGGTTAGATAATCACAATTCTACCATCAAATTATTCTATTCTATTCCCATCACACACTGCAATAGAACAAAGTCAATTGTTTACAAATGTTACTAAGGAGTATTATTCCATTTTAATACAGGTTAGATAATCACCATTCTACCATCAAATTATTCTATTCTATTCCCATCATACATTGCAATAGAACAAAGTCACTTGTTTACAAATGTTACTAAGGAGTATTATTCCATTTTAATACAGGTTAGATAATCACTATTCTACCATCAAATTATTCTATTCTATTCCCATCACACACTGCAATAGAACAAAGTCGCTTGTTTACAAATGTTACTAAGGAGTATTATTCCATTTTAATACAGGTTAGATAATCACCATTCTACCATCAAATTATTCTATTCTATTCCCATCACACACTGCAATAGAACAAAGTCGCTTGTTTACAAATGTTACTAAGGAGTATTATTCGATTTTAATACAGGTTAGATAATCACCATTCTACCATCAAATTATTCTATTCTATTCCCATCACACACTGCAAAAGAACAAAGTCGCTTGTTTACAAATGTTACTAAGGAGTATTATTCCATTTAAATACAGGTTAGATAGTCACCATTCTACCATCAAATTATTATATTCTATTCCCATCACACACTGCAATAGAACAAAGTCGCTTGTTTACAAATGTTACTAAGGGGTATTATTCCATTTTAACACAGGTTGGACAATCACCATTCTACCATCAAATTATTCTATTCTATTCCCATCATACATTGCAATAGAACAAAGTCACTTGTTTACAAATGTTACTAAGGAGTATTATTCCATTTTTAAATAGGTTGAAAAATCACCACTCTACTAACAAATTATTCTATCCTATTCCCATCATACATTGCAATAGAACAAAGTCACTTGTTTACAAATGTTACTATGGAGTATTATTCAATTTTTTAATACAGGTTAGATAATCACCATTCTACCATCAAATTATTCTGTTCTATTCCCATCACACACTGCAATAGAACAAAGTCGCTTGTTTACAAATGTTACTAAGGAGTATTATTCCATTTTAATACAGGTTAGATAATCACCATTCTACCATCAAATTATTCTATTCTATTCCCATCATACATTGCAATAGAACAAAGTCACTTGTTTACAAATGTTACTAAGGAGTATTATTACATTTTAAGACAGGGGATAATCACCATTCTACCATCAAATTATTCTATTCTATTCCCATCATACATTGCAAAGAACAAAGTCACTTGTTTACAAACATTACTAAGGAGTGTTATTCCATTTTAATATAGGTTGGATAATCACTTCTGCCTACAAATTATTCTTTTCTGTTACCTCCATTTATTACAAATGAACAAAGTCACTTGTTTACAGATGTTACTAAGGGGTATTATTCCATTTTAAGACAGGTTGGACAATCACCATTCTACCATCAAATTATTCTATTCTGTTCCCATCATACATTGCAATAGAACAAAGTCACTTGTTTACAAATGTTACTAAGGAGTATTATTCCATTTTAATATAGGTTGAAAAATCACCACTCTACTATCAAATTATTCTATCCTATTCCAATCATACATTGCAATAGAACAAAGTCACTTGTTTACAAATGTTACTAAGGAGTATTATTCCATTTTAATACAGGTTAGATAATCACCATTCTACCATCAAATTATTCTATTCTATTCCCATCACACACTGCAATAGAACAAAGTCGCTTGTTTACAAATGTTACTAAGGAGTATTATTCCATTTTAATACAGGTTAGGTAATCACAATTCTGCCATCAAATTATTCTATTCTATTCCCATCACACACTGCAATAGAACAAAGTCGCTTGTTTACAAATGTTACTAAGGAGTATTATTCAATTTTTTAATACAGGTTAGATAATCACCATTCTACCATCAAATTATTCTATTCTATTCCCATCACACACTTCAATAGAACAAAGTCGCTTGTTTACAAATGTTACTAAGGAGTATTATTCCATTTTAATACAGGTTAGATAATCACCATTCTACCATCAAATTATTCTATTCTATTCCCATCACACACTGCAATAGAACAAAGTCACTTGTTTACAAATGTTACTAAGGAGTATTATTCCATTTTAATACAGGTTAGATAATCACTATTCTACCATCAAATTATTCTATTCTATTCCCATCACACACTGCAATAGAACAAAGTCGCTTGTTTACAAATGTTACTAAGGAGTATTATTCCATTTTAATACAGGTTAGATAATCACCATTCTACCATCAAATTATTCTATTCTATTCCCATCACACACTCCAATAGAACAAAGTCGCTTGTTTACAAATGTTACTAAGGAGTATTATTCCATTTTAATACAGGTTAGATAATCACCATTCTACCATCAAATTATTCTATTCTATTCCCATCATCATTGCAATAGAACAAAGTCACTTGTTTACAAATGTTACTAAGGGGTATTATTCCATTTTAAGACAGGTTGGACAATCACCATTCAACCATCAAATTATTCTATTCTATTCCCATCATACATTGCAATAGAACAAAGTCACTTGTTTACAAATGTTACTAAGGGGTATTATTCAATTTTAAGACAGGTTAGATAATCACCATTCTACCATCAAATTATTATATTCTATTCCCATCACACACTGCAATAGAACAAAGTCGCTTGTTTACAAATGTTACTAAGGAGTATTATTCCATTTTAATACAGGTTAGATAATCACCATTCTACCATCAAATTATTCTATTCTATTCCCATCATACATTGCAATAGAACAAAGTCACTTGTTTACAAATGTTACTATGGAGTATTATTACATTTTAAGACAGGGGATAATCACCATTCTGCCTACAAATTATTCTTTTCTGTTCCCTCCATTTATTACAAATGAACAAAGTCACTTGTTTACAAATGTTACTAAGGGGTATTATTCAATTTTAAGACAGGTTAGATAGTCACCATTCTACCATCAAATTATTCTATTCTATTCCCATCACACACTGCAATAGAACAAAGTCACTTGTTTACAAATGTTACTAAGGGGTATTATTCCATTTTAAGACAGGTTGGACAATCACCATTCTACCATCAAATTATTCTATTCTATTCCCATCATACATTGCAATAGAACAAAGTCACTTCTTTACAAATGTTACTAAGGAGTATTATTCCATTTTTAAATAGGTTGAAAAATCACCACTCTACTATCAAATTATTCTATCCTATTCCCATCATACATTGCAATAGAACAAAGTCACTTGTTTACAAATGTTACTAAGGAGTATTATTCCATTTTAATACAGGTTAGATAATCACCATTCTACTATCAAATTATTCTATTCTATTCCCATCACACACTGCAATAGAACAAAGTCGCTTGTTTACAAATATTACTAAGGAGTATTATTCCATTTTAATACAGGTTAGATAATCACCATTCTACCATCAAATTATTCTATTCTATTCCCATCATACATTGCAATAGAACAAAGTCACTTGTTTACAAATGTTACTAAGGAGTATTATTCCATTTTAAGACAGGGGATAATCACAATTCTACCATCAAATTATTCTATTCTATTCCCATCATACATTGCAATAGAAGAAAGTCACTTGTTTACAAACAGTACTAAGGTGTGTTATTCCATTTTAATATAGGTTGGATAATCACCATTCTGCCTACAAATTATTCTATTCTGTTCCCTCCATTTATTACAAATGAACAAAGTCACTTGTTTACAAATGTTACTAAGGTGTATTATTCCATTTTAAGACAGGTTGGACAATCACCATTCTACCATCAAATTATTCTATTCTATTCCCATCATACATTGCAATAGAACAAAGTCACTTGTTTACAAATGTTACTAAGGATTATTATTCCATTTTAAAATAGGTTGAAAAATCACCACTCTACTATCAAATTATTCTATCCTATTCCCATCATACATTGCAATAGAACAAAGTCACTTGTTTACAAATGTTACTAAGGAGTATTATTCCATTTTAATACAGGTTAGATAATCACAATTCTACCATCAAATTATTCTATTCTATTCCCATCACACACTGCAATAGAACAAAGTCGCTTGTTTACAAATGTTACTAAGGAGTATTATTCCATTTTAATACAGGTTAGATAATCACCATTCTACCATCAAATTATTCTATTCTATTCCCATCACACACTGCAATAGAACAAAGTCGCTTGTTTACAAATGTTACTAAGGAGTATTATTCCATTTTAATACAGGTTAGATAATCACCATTCTACCATCAAATTATTCTATTCTATTCCCATCATACATTGCAATAGAACAAAGTCACTTGTTTACAAACATTACTAAGGAGTGTTATTCCATTTTAATATAGGTTGGAAAATCACTTCTGCCTACAAATTATTCTTTTCTGTTCCCTCCATTTATTACAAATGAACAAAGTCACTTGTTTACAAATGTTACTAAGGGGTATTATTCCATTTTAAGACAGGTTGGACAATCACCATTCTACCATCAAATTATTCTATTCTATTCCCATCATACATTGCAATAGAACAAAGTCACTTGTTTACAAATATAACTAAGGAGTATTATTCCATTTTAATATAGGTTGAAAAATCACCACTCTACTATCAAATTCTTCTATCCTATTCCCATCATGCATTGCAATAGAACAAAGTCACTTGTTTACAAATGTTACTAAGGAGTATTATTCCATTTTAATACAGGTTAGATAATCACAATTCTGCCATCAAATTATTCTATTCTATTCCCATCACACACTGCAATAGAACAAAGTCGCTTGTTTACAAATGTTACTAAGGAGTATTATTCCATTTTAATACAGGTTAGATAATCACCATTCTACCATCAAATTATACTATTCTATTCCCATCACACACTGCAATAGAACAAAGTCGCTTGTTTACAAATGTTACTAAGGAGTATTATTCCATTTTAATATAGGTTAGATAATCACCATTCTACCATCAAATTATTCTATTCTATTCCCATCATATATTGCAATAGAACAAAGTCACTTGTTTACAAATGTTACTAAGGAGTATTATTCCATTTTAAGACAGGGGATAATCACCATTCTACCATCAAATTATTCTAATCTATTCCCATCATACATTGCAATAGAAGAAAGTCACTTGTTTACAAACATTACTAAGGAGTGTTATTCCATTTTAATATAGGTTGGATAATCACCATTCTGCCTACAAATTATTCTATTCTGTTCCCTCCATTTATTACAAATGAACAAAGTCACTTGTTTACAAATGTTACTAAGGGGTATTATTCCATTTTAAGACAGGTTGGACAATCACCATTCTACCATCAAATTATTCTATTCTATTCCCATCATACATTGCAATAGAACAAAGTCACTTGTTTACAAATGTTACTAAGGAGTATTATTCCATTTTAAAATAGGTTGAAAAATCACCACTCTACTATCAAATTATTCTATCCTATTCCCATCATACATTGCAATAGAACAAAGTCACTTGTTTACAAATGTTACTAAGGAGTATTATTCCATTTAAATACAGGTTAGATAATCACAATTCTACCATCAAATTATTCTATTCTATTCCCATCACACACTGCAATAGAACAAAGTCGCTTGTTTACAAATGTTACTAAGGAGTATTATTCCATTTTAATACAGGTTAGATAATCACCATTCTACCATCAAATTATTCTATTCTATTCCCATCACACACTGCAATAGAACAAAGTCACTTGTTTACAAATGTTACTAAGGAGTATTATTCCATTTTAATACAGGTTAGATAATCACCATTCTACCATCAAATTATTCTATTCTATTCCCATCATACATTGCAATAGAACAAAGTCACTTGTTTACAAACATTACTAAGGAGTGTTATTCCATTTTAATATAGGTTGGATAATCACTTCTGCCTACAAATTATTCTTTTCTGTTCCCTCCATTTATTACAAATGAATAAAGTCACTTGTTTACAAATGTTACTAAGGGGTATTATTCCATTTTAAGACAGGTTGGACAATCACCATTCTACCATCAAATTATTCTATTCTATTCCCATCATACATTGCAATAGAACAAAGTCACTTGTTTACAAATGTTACTAAGGAGTATTATTCCATTTTAATACAGGTTAGATAATCACCATTCTACCATCAAATTATTCTATTCTATTCCCATCATACATTGCAATAGAACAAAGTCACTTGTTTACAAATGTTACTAAGGAGTATTATTCCATTTTAAGACAGGGGATAATCACCATTCTACCATCAAATTATTCTAATCTATTCCCATCATACATTGCAATAGAAGAAAGTCACTTGTTTACAAACATTACTAAGGAGTGTTATTCCATTTTAATATAGGTTGGATAATCACCATTCTGCCTACAAATTATTCTATTCTCTTCCCTCCATTTATTACAAATGAACAAAGTCACTTGTTTACAAATGTTACTAAGGGGTATTATTCCATTTTAAGATAGGTTGGACAATCACCATTCTACCATCAAATTATTCTATTCTATTCCCATCATACATTGCAATAGAACAAAGTCGCTTGTTTACAAATGTTACTAAGGAGTATTATTCCATTTTAATACAGGTTAGATAATCACCATTCTACCATCAAATTATTCTATTCTATTCCCATCACACACTGCAATAGAACAAAGTCGCTTGTTTACAAATGTTACTAAGGAGTATTATTCCATTTTAATACAGGTTAGATAATCACCATTCTACCATCAAATTATTCTATTCTATTCCCATCATACATTGCAATAGAACAAAGTCACTTGTTTACAAATATAACTAAGGAGTATTATTCCATTTTAATATAGGTTGAAAAATCACCACTCTACTATCAAATTCTTCTATCCTATTCCCATCATGCATTGCAATAGAACAAAGTCACTTGTTTACAAATGTTACTAAGGAGTATTATTCCATTTTAATACAGGTTAGATAATCACAATTCTACCATCAAATTATTCTATTCTATTCCCATCACACACTGCAATAGAACAAAGTCGCTTGTTTACAAATGTTACTAAGGAGTATTATTCCATTTTAATACAGGTTAGATAATCACCATTCTACCATCAAATTATACTATTCTATTCCCATCACACACTGCAATAGAACAAAGTCGCTTGTTTACAAATGTTACTAAGGAGTATTATTCCATTTTAATATAGGTTAGATAATCACCATTCTACCATCAAATTATTCTATTCTATTCCCATCATATATTGCAATAGAACAAAGTCACTTGTTTACAAATGTTACTAAGGAGTATTATTCCATTTTAAGACAGGGGATAATCACCATTCTACCATCAAATTATTCTAATCTATTCCCATCATACATTGCAATAGAAGAAAGTCACTTGTTTACAAACATTACTAAGGAGTGTTATTCCATTTTAATATAGGTTGGATAATCACCATTCTGCCTACAAATTATTCTATTCTGTTCCCTCCATTTATTACAAATGAACAAAGTCACTTGTTTACAAATGTTACTAAGGGGTATTATTCCATTTTAAGACAGGTTGGACAATCACCATTCTACCATCAAATTATTCTATTCTATTCCCATCATACATTGCAATAGAACAAAGTCACTTGTTTACAAATGTTACTAAGGAGTATTATTCCATTTTAAAATAGGTTGAAAAATCACCACTCTACTATCAAATTATTCTATCCTATTCCCATCATACATTGCAATAGAACAAAGTCACTTGTTTACAAATGTTACTAAGGAGTATTATTCCATTTAAATACAGGTTAGATAATCACAATTCTACCATCAAATTATTCTATTCTATTCCCATCACACACTGCAATAGAACAAAGTCGCTTGTTTACAAATGTTACTAAGGAGTATTATTCCATTTTAATACAGGTTAGATAATCACCATTCTACCATCAAATTATTCTATTCTATTCCCATCACACACTGCAATAGAACAAAGTCACTTGTTTACAAATGTTACTAAGGAGTATTATTCCATTTTAATACAGGTTAGATAATCACCATTCTACCATCAAATTATTCTATTCTATTCCCATCATACATTGCAATAGAACAAAGTCACTTGTTTACAAACATTACTAAGGAGTGTTATTCCATTTTAATATAGGTTGGATAATCACTTCTGCCTACAAATTATTCTTTTCTGTTCCCTCCATTTATTACAAATGAATAAAGTCACTTGTTTACAAATGTTACTAAGGGGTATTATTCCATTTTAAGACAGGTTGGACAATCACCATTCTACCATCAAATTATTCTATTCTATTCCCATCATACATTGCAATAGAACAAAGTCACTTGTTTACAAATGTTACTAAGGAGTATTATTCCATTTTAATACAGGTTAGATAATCACCATTCTACCATCAAATTATTCTATTCTATTCCCATCATACATTGCAATAGAACAAAGTCACTTGTTTACAAATGTTACTAAGGAGTATTATTCCATTTTAAGACAGGGGATAATCACCATTCTACCATCAAATTATTCTAATCTATTCCCATCATACATTGCAATAGAAGAAAGTCACTTGTTTACAAACATTACTAAGGAGTGTTATTCCATTTTAATATAGGTTGGATAATCACCATTCTGCCTACAAATTATTCTATTCTCTTCCCTCCATTTATTACAAATGAACAAAGTCACTTGTTTACAAATGTTACTAAGGGGTATTATTCCATTTTAAGATAGGTTGGACAATCACCATTCTACCATCAAATTATTCTATTCTATTCCCATCATACATTGCAATAGAACAAAGTCGCTTGTTTACAAATGTTACTAAGGAGTATTATTCCATTTTAATACAGGTTAGATAATCACCATTCTACCATCAAATTATTCTATTCTATTCCCATCACACACTGCAATAGAACAAAGTCGCTTGTTTACAAATGTTACTAAGGAGTATTATTCCATTTTAATACAGGTTAGATAATCACCATTCTACCATCAAATTATTCTATTCTATTCCCATCATACATTGCAATAGAACAAAGTCACTTGTTTACAAACATTACTAAGGAGTGTTATTCCATTTTAATATAGGTTGGATAATCACTTCTGCCTACAAATTATTCTTTTCTGTTCCCTCCATTTATTACAAATGAATAAAGTCACTTGTTTACAAATGTTACTAAGGGGTATTATTCCATTTTAAGACAGGTTGGACAATCACCATTCTACCATCAAATTATTCTATTCTATTCCCATCATACATTGCAATAGAACAAAGTCACTTGTTTACAAATGTTACTAAGGAGTATTATTCCATTTTAATATAGGTTGAAAAATCACCACTCTACTATCAAATTCTTCTATCCTATTCCCATCATACATTGCAATAGAACAAAGTCACTTGTTTACAAATGTTACTAAGGAGTATTATTCCATTTTAATACAGGTTAGATAATCACAATTCTACCATCAAATTATTCTATTCTATTCCCATCACACACTGCAATAGAACAAAGTCGCTTGTTTACAAATATTACTAAGGAGTATTATTCCATTTTAATACAGGATAGATAATCACCATTCTACCATCAAATTATTCTATTCTATTCCCATCACACACTGCAATAGAACAAAGTCGCTTGTTTACAAATGTTACTAAGGAGTGTTATTCCATTTTAATACAGGTTAGATAATCACCATTCTACCATCAAATTATTCTATTCTATTCCCATCATACATTGCAATAGAACAAAGTCACTTGTTTACAAATGTTACTAAGGAGTATTATTCCATTTTAAGACAGGGGATAATCACCATTCTACCATCAAATTATTCTAATCTATTCCCATCATACATTGCAATAGAAGAAAGTCACTTGTTTACAAACATTACTAAGGAGTGTTATTCCATTTTAATATAGGTTGGATAATCACCATTCTGCCTACAAATTATTCTATTCTGTTCCCTCCATTTATTACAAATGAACAAAGTCACTTGTTTACAAATGTTACTAAGGGGTATTATTCCATTTTAAGACAGGTTGGACAATCACCATTCTACCATCAAGTTATTCTATTCTATTCCCATCATACATTGCAATAGAACAAAGTCACTTGTTTACAAATGTTACTAAGGAGTATTATTCCATTTTAAAATAGGTTGAAAAATCACCACTCTACTATCAAATTATTCTATCCTATTCCCATCATACATTGCAATAGAACAAAGTCACTTGTTTACAAATGTTACTAAGGAGTATTATTCCATTTAAATACAGGTTAGATAATCACAATTCTACCATCAAATTATTCTATTCTATTCCCATCACACACTGCAATAGAACAAAGTCGCTTGTTTACAAATGTTACTAAGGAGTATTATTCCATTTTAATACAGGTTAGATAATCACCATTCTACCATCAAAATATTCTATTCTATTCCCATCACACACTGCAATAGAACAAAGTCGCTTGTTTACAAATGTTACTAAGGAGTATTATTCCATTTTAATACAGGTTAGATAATCACCATTCTACCATCAAATTATTCTATTCTATTCCCATCATACATTGCAATAGAACAAAGTCACTTGTTTACAAATGTTACTAAGGAGTATTATTACATTTTAAGACAGGGGATAATCACCATTCTACCATCAAATTATTCTATTCTATTCCCATCATACATTGCAATAGAACAAAGTCACTTGTTTACAAACATTACTAAGGAGTGTTATTCCATTTTAATATAGGTTGTATAATAACTTCTGCCTACAAATTATTCTTTTCTGTTCCCTCCATTTATTACAAATGAACAAAGTCACTTGTTTACAAATGTTACTAAGGGGTATTATTCCATTTTAAGACAGGTTGGACAATCACCATTCTACCATCAAATTATTCTATTCTATTCCCATCATACATTGCAATAGAACAAAGTCACTTGTTTACAAATGTTACTAAGGAGTATTATTCCATTTTAAGACAGGGGATAATCACCATTCTACCATCAAATTATTCTAATCTATTCCCATCATACATTGCAATAGAAGAAAGTCACTTGTTTACAAACATTACTAAGGAGTGTTATTCCATTTTAATATAGGTTGGATAATCACCATTCTGCCTACAAATTATTCTATTCTGTTCCCTCCATTTATTACAAATGAACAAAGTCACTTGTTTACAAATGTTACTAAGGGGTATTATTCCATTTTAAGACAGGTTGGACAATCACCATTCTACCATCAAGTTATTCTATTCTATTCCCATCATACATTGCAATAGAACAAAGTCACTTGTTTACAAATGTTACTAAGGAGTATTATTCCATTTTAAAATAGGTTGAAAAATCACCACTCTACTATCAAATTATTCTATCCTATTCCCATCATACATTGCAATAGAACAAAGTCACTTGTTTACAAATGTTACTAAGGAGTATTATTCCATTTAAATACAGGTTAGATAATCACAATTCTACCATCAAATTATTCTATTCTATTCCCATCACACACTGCAATAGAACAAAGTCGCTTGTTTACAAATGTTACTAAGGAGTATTATTCCATTTTAATACAGGTTAGATAATCACCATTCTACCATCAAATTATTCTATTCTATTCCCATCACACACTGCAATAGAACAAAGTCGCTTGTTTACAAATGTTACTAAGGAGTATTATTCCATTTTAATACAGGTTAGATAATCACCATTCTACCATCAAATTATTCTATTCTATTCCCATCATACATTGCAATAGAACAAAGTCACTTGTTTACAAATGTTACTAAGGAGTATTATTACATTTTAAGACAGGGGATAATCACCATTCTACCATCAAATTATTCTATTCTATTCCCATCATACATTGCAATAGAACAAAGTCACTTGTTTACAAACATTACTAAGGAGTGTTATTCCATTTTAATATAGGTTGTATAATCACTTCTGCCTACAAATTATTCTTTTCTGTTCCCTCCATTTATTACAAATGAACAAAGTCACTTGTTTACAAATGTTACTAAGGGGTATTATTCCATTTTAAGACAGGTTGGACAATCACCATTCTACCATCAAATTATTCTATTCTATTCCCATCATACATTGCAATAGAACAAAGTCACTTGTTTACAAATGTTACTAAGGAGTATTATTCCATTTAAATACAGGTTAGATAATCACAATTCTACCATCAAATTATTCTATTCTATTCCCATCACACACTGCAATAGAACAAAGTCGCTTGTTTACAAATGTTACTAAGGAGTATTATTCCATTTTAATACAGGTTAGATAATCACCATTCTACCATCAAATTATTCTATTCTATTCCCATCACACACTGCAATAGAACAAAGTCGCTTGTTTACAAATGTTACTAAGGAGTATTATTCCATTTTAATACAGGTTAGATAATCACCATTCTACCATCAAATTATTCTATTCTATTCCCATCATACATTGCAATAGAACAAAGTCACTTGTTTACAAATGTTACTAAGGAGTATTATTACATTTTAAGACAGGGGATAATCACCATTCTACCATCAAATTATTCTATTCTATTCCCATCATACATTGCAATAGAACAAAGTCACTTGTTTACAAACATTACTAAGGAGTGTTATTCCATTTTAATATAGGTTGTATAATCACTTCTGCCTACAAATTATTCTTTTCTGTTCCCTCCATTTATTACAAATGAACAAAGTCACTTGTTTACAAATGTTACTAAGGGGTATTATTCCATTTTAAGACAGGTTGGACAATCACCATTCTACCATCAAATTATTCTATTCTATTCCCATCATACATTGCAATAGAACAAAGTCACTTGTTTACAAATGTTACTAAGGAGTATTATTCAATTTTAATATAGGTTGAAAAATCACCACTCTACTATCAAATTATTCTATCCTATTCCCATCATACATTGCAATAGAACAAAGTCACTTGTTTACAAATGTTACTAAGGAGTATTCTTCCATTTTAATACAGGTTAGATAATCACCATTCTACCATCAAATTATTCTATTCTATTCCCATCATACATTGCAATAGAACAAAGTCACTTGTTTACAAATGTTACTAAGGAGTATTATTCCATTTTAATACAGGTTAGATAATCACCATTCTACCATCAAATTATTCTATTCTATTCCCATCACACACTGCAATAGAACAAAGTCACTTGTTTACAAATGTTACTAAGGAGTATTATTCCATTTTAATACAGGTTAGATAATCACTATTCTACCATCAAATTATTCTATTCTATTCCCATCACACACTGCAATAGAACAAAGTCGCTTGTTTACAAATGTTACTAAGGAGTATTATTCCATTTTAATACAGGTTAGATAATCACCATTCTACCATCAAATTATTCTATTCTATTCCCATCGCACACTGCAAAAGAACAAAGTCGCTTGTTTACAAATGTTACTAAGGAGTATTATTCCATTTAAATACAGGTTAGATAGTCACCATTCTACCATCAAATTATTCTATTCTATTCCCATCACACACTGCAAAAGAACAAAGTCGCTTGTTTACAAATGTTACTAAGGAGTATTATTCCATTTAAATACAGGTTAGATAGTCACCATTCTACCATCAAATTATTCTATTCTATTCCCATCACACACTGCAATAGAACAAAGTCACTTGTTTACAAATGTTACTAAGGGGTATTATTCCATTTTAAGACAGGTTGGACAATCACCATTCTACCATCAAATTATTCTATTCTATTCCCATCATACATTGCAATAGAACAAAGTCACTTGTTTACAAATGTTACTAAGGAGTATTATTCCATTTTTAAATAGGTTGAAAAATCACCACTCTACTATCAAATTATTCTATCCTATTCCCATCATACATTGCAATAGAACAAAGTCACTTGTTTACAAATGTTACTAAGGAGTATTATTCAATTTTTTAATACAGGTTAGATAATCACCATTCTACCATCAAATTATTCTATTCTATTCCCATCACACACTGCAATAGAACAAAGTCACTTGTTTACAAATGTTACTAAGGAGTATTATTCCATTTTAATACAGGTTAGATAATCACTATTCTACCATCAAATTATTCTATTCTATTCCCATCATACATTGCAATAGAACAAAGTCACTTGTTTACAAACATTACTAAGGAGTGTTATTCCATTTTAATATAGGTTGTATAATCACTTCTGCCTACAAATTATTCTTTTCTGTTCCCTCCATTTATTACAAATGAACAAAGTCACTTGTTTACAAATGTTACTAAGGGGTATTATTCCATTTTAAGACAGGTTGGACAATCACCATTCTACCATCAAATTATTCTATTCTATTCCCATCATACATTGCAATAGAACAAAGTCACTTGTTTACAAATGTTACTAAGGAGTATTATTCAATTTTAATATAGGTTGAAAAATCACCACTCTACTATCAAATTATTCTATCCTATTCCCATCATACATTGCAATAGAACAAAGTCACTTGTTTACAAATGTTACTAAGGAGTATTATTCCATTTTAATACAGGTTAGATAATCACCATTCTACCATCAAATTATTCTATTCTATTCCCATCATACATTGCAATAGAACAAAGTCACTTGTTTACAAATGTTACTAAGGAGTATTATTCCATTTTAATACAGGTTAGATAATCACCATTCTACCATCAAATTATTCTATTCTATTCCCATCACACACTGCAATAGAACAAAGTCGCTTGTTTACAAATGTTACTAAGGAGTATTATTCCATTTTAATACAGGTTAGATAATCACCATTCTACCATCAAATTATTCTATTCTATTCCCATCACACACTGCAATAGAACAAAGTCGCTTGTTTACAAATGTTACTAAGGAGTATTATTCCATTTTAATACAGGTTAGATAATCACCATTCTACCATCAAATTATTCTATTCTATTCCCATCACACACTGCAAAAGAACAAAGTCGCTTGTTTACAAATGTTACTAAGGAGTATTATTCCATTTAAATACAGGTTAGATAGTCACCATTCTACCATCAAATTATTCTGTTCTATTCCCATCACACACTGCAATAGAACAAAGTCACTTGTTTACAAATGTTACTAAGGGGTATTATTCCATTTTAAAACAGGTTGGACAATCACCATTCTACCATCAAATTATTCTATTCTATTCCCATCATACATTGCAATAGAACAAAGTCACTTGTTTACAAATGTTACTATGGAGTATTATTCCATTTTTAAATAGGTTGAAAAATCACCACTCTACTATCAAATTATTCTATCCTATTCCCATCATACTTTGCAATAGAACAAAGTCACTTGTTTACAAATGTTCCTAAGGAGTATTATTCAATTTTTTAATACAGGTTAGATAATCACCATTCTACCATCAAATTATTCTGTTCTATTCCCATCACACACTGCAATAGAACAAAGTCGCTTGTTTACAAATGTTACTAAGGAGTATTATTCCATTTTAATACAGGTTAGATAATCACCATTCTACCATCAAATTATTCTATTCTATTCCCATCATACATTGCAATAGAACAAAGTCACTTGTTTACAAATGTTACTAAGGAGTATTATTCCATTTTAATACAGGTTAGATAATCACAATTCTACCATCAAATTATTCTATTCTATTCCCATCACACACTGCAATAGAACAAAGTCGCTTGTTTACAAATGTTACTAAGGAGTATTATTCAATTTTTTAATACAGGTTAGATAATCACCATTCTACCATCAAATTATTCTATTCTATTCCCATCACACACTGCAATAGAACAAAGTCGCTTGTTTACAAATGTTACTAAGGAGTATTATTCCATTTTAATACAGGTTAGATAATCACCATTCTACCATCAAATTATTCTATTCTATTCCCATCATACATTGCAATAGAACAAAGTCACTTGTTTACAAATGTTACTAAGGAGTATTATTACATTTTAAGACAGGGGATAATCACCATTCTGCCTACAAATTATTCTTTTCTGTTCCCTCCATTTATTACAAATGAACAAAGTCACTTGTTTACAAATGTTACTAAGGGGTATTATTCCATTTTAAGACAGGTTAGATAGTCACCATTCTACCATCAAATTATTCTATTCTATTCCCATCACACACTGCAATAGAACAAAGTCATTTGTTTACAAATGTTACTAAGGGGTATTATTCCATTTTAAGACAGGTTGGACAATCACCATTCTACCATCAAATTATTCTATTCTATTCCCATCATACATTGCAATAGAACAAAGTCACTTGTTTACAAATGTTACTAAGGAGTATTATTCCATTTTTAAATAGGTTGAAAAATCACCACTCTACTATCAAATTATTCTATCCTATTCCCATCATACATTGCAATAGAACAAAGTCACTTGTTTACAAATTTTACTAAGGTGTATTATTCCATTTTAATACAGGTTAGATAATCACCATTCTACCATCAAATTATTCTATTCTATTCCCATCACACACTGCAATAGAACAAAGTCGCTTGTTTACAAATGTTACTAAGGAGTATTATTCCATTTTAATACAGGTTAGATAATCACCATTCTACCATCAAATTATTCTATTCTATTCCCATCATACATTGCATAGAACAAAGTCACCTGTTTACAAATGTTACTAAGGAGTATTATTCCATTTTAAGACAGGGGATAATCACAATTCTACCATCAAATTATTCTATTCTTTTCCCATCATACATTGCAATAGAAGAAATTCACTTGTTTACAAACAGTACTAAGGAGTGTTATTCCATTTTAATATAGGTTGGATAATCACCATTCTGCCTACAAATTATTCTATTCTGTTCCCTCCATTTATTACAAATGAACAAAGTCACTTGTTTACAAATGTTACTAAGGGGTATTATTCCATTTTAAGACAGGTTGGACAATCACCATTCTACCATCAAATTATTCTATTCTATTCCCATCATACATTGCAATAGAACAAAGTCACTTGTTTACAAATGTTACTAAGGAGTATTAATCCATTTTAAAATAGGTTGAAAAATCACCACTCTACTATCAAATTATTCTATCCTATTCCCATCATACATTGCAATAGAACAAAGTCACTTGTTTACAAACGTTACTAAGGAGTATTATTCCATTTTAATACAGGTTAGATAATCACCATTCTACCATCAAATTATTCTATTCTATTCCCATCATACACTGCAATAGAACAAAGTCACTTCTTTACAAATGTTACTAAGGAGAAGGATTCTTTCATTTTAATATAGGTTGAACAATCACCACTATACCATAAAATTATTCCATTCTATTCCCATCATGCACTGCAATAGAACAACGTCACTTGTTTACAAATGTTACTAAGGAATTTTATTCCATTTTAATATGGGTTGGAAAATCACCATTCTACCAACAAATTAGTGTATTCTATTCCCATCATACACTGCAATAGAACATAGTTGTTTGTTTACAAATATTTCTAAAGAGAAGGATATTTCATTTAAATATAGGTGGGATAATCACCACTCTACTATTAAATTATTCCATTCTATTCCCATCATGCAATGCAATAGAACAAAGTCACTTGTTTACAAACGTTACTAAGGAGTATTATTCCATTTTAATAAAGTTTGGACAATCACCACTATACCATCAAATTATTCTATTCTATTCCCATCATACATTGCAATAGTAGAAAGTCACTTGTTTACAAATGTTACTAAGGAGTATTATTCCATTTTAATACAGGTTGGACAATCACCATTGTACCATCAAATTATTCCATTCTATTCCCATCATGCAATGCAATAGAACAAAGTCACTTGTTTACAAACGTTACTAAGGAGTATTATTCCATTTTAATAAAGTTTGGACAATCACCACTATACCATCAAATTATTCTATTCTATTCCCATCATACATTGCAATAGTAGAAAGTCACTTGTTTACAAATGTTACTAAGGAGTATTATTCCATTTTAATACAGGTTGGACAATCACCATTGTACCATCAAATTATTCCTTTCTATTCCCATCATACATTGCAATAGAACAAAGTCACTTGTTTACAAATATTTCTAAAGAGAACGATATTTCATTTAAATATAGGTGGGATAATCACCACTCTACTATTAAATTATTCCATTCTATTCCCATCATGCAATGCAATAGAACAAAGTCACTTGTTTACAAATGTTACTAAGGAGTATTATTCCATTTAAATACAGGTTAGATAGTCACAATTCTACCATCAAATTATTCTATTCTATTCCCATCATACATTGCAATAGAACAAAGTCACTTGTTTACAAACCTTACTAAGGAGTATTATTCCATTTTAATATAGGTTGGATAATCACCATTCTGCCTACAAATTATTCTATTCTGTTCCCATCACACACTGCAATAGAACAAAGTCACTTGTTTACAAATGTTACTAAGGAGTATTATTCCATTTTAATACAGGTTAGATAATCACCATTCTACCATCAAATTATTCTATTCTATTCCCATCACACACTGCAATAGAACAAAGTCGCTTGTTTACAAATGTTACTAAGGAGTATTATTCCATTTTAATACAGGTTAGATAATCACCATTCTACCATCAAATTATTCTATTCTATTCCCATCACACACTGCAATAGAACAAAGTCGCTTGTTTACAAATGTTACTAAGGAGTATTATTCCATTTTAATACAGGTTAGATAATCACCATTCTACCATCAAATTATTCTATTCTATTCCCATCATGCAATGCAATTGAAGAACGTCACTTGTTTACAAACATTACTAAGGAGTATTATTCCATTTTAATATAGGTTGGATAATGACCATTCTACCATCAAATTATTCTATTCTATTCCCATCATACACTGCAAAAGAACAAAGTCACTTGTTTACAAATGTTACTAAGGAGTATTATTCCATTTTAATACAGGTTAGATAATCACAATTCTACCATCAAATTATTCTATTCTATTCCCATCATCATTGCAATAGAACAAAGTCACTTGTTTACAAATGTTACTAAGGAGTATTATTCAATTTTAATATAGGTTGAACAATCACCATTCTACCATCAAATTATTCTATCCTATTCCCATCATACATTGCAATAGAACAAAGTCACTTGTTTACAAATGTTACTAAGGAGTATTATTCCATTTTAAGACAGGGGATAATCACCATTCTACCATCAAATTATTCTATTCTATTCCCATCACACACTGCAATAGAACAAAGTCACTTGTTTACAAATGTTACTAAGGAGTATTATTCCATTTTAATACAGGTTAGATAATCACCATTCTACCATCAAATTATTCTATTCTATTCCCATCACACACTGCAATAGAACAAAGTCGCTTGTTTACAAATGTTACTAAGGAGTATTATTCCATTTTAATACAGGTTAGATAATCACCATTCTACCATCAAATTATTCTATTCTATTCCCATCACACACTGCAATAGAACAAAGTCGCTTGTTTACAAATGTTACTAAGGAGTATTATTCCATTTTAATACAGGTTAGATAATCACCATTCTACCATCAAATTATTCTATTCTATTCCCATCATACATTGCAATAGAACAAAGTCACTTGTTTACAAATGTTACTAAGGAGTATTATTCCATTTTAATACAGGTTAGATAATCACCATTCTACCATCAAATTATTCTATTCTATTCCCATCACACACTGCAATAGAACAAAGTCGCTTGTTTACAAATGTTACTAAGGAGTATTATTCCATTTTAATACAGGTTAGATAATCACCACTCTACTATCAAATTCTTCTATCCTATTCCCATCGTGTATTGCAATAGAACAACGTCACTTATTTACAAATGTTACTAAGGACTTTTATTCCATTTTAATATGGGTTGGAAAATCACCATTCTACCAACAAATTAGTGTATTCTATTCCCATCATACACTGCAATAGAACATAGTTGTTTGTTTACAAATATTTCTAAAGAGAAGGATATTCCATTTTAATATAGGTAGGATAATCACCACTCTACTATTAAATTATTCCATTCTATTCCCATCATGCAATGCAATAGAACAAAGTCACTTGTTTACAAACGTTACTAAGGAGTATTATTCCATTTTAAGACAGGTTGGACATTCACCACTCTACCATCAAATGATTATATTCTATTCCCATCATACACTGCAATAGAACAAAGTCACTTGTTTACAAATTTTACTAAGGAGAAGAATTATTACATTTTAATATAGGTTGAACAGTCACCACTCTACCATCAAATGATTACATTCTATTCCCATCATACATTGCAATAGAACAAAGTCACTTGTTTACAAATGTTACTAAGGGGTATTATTCCATTTTAATACAGGTTGGACAATCACCATTCTACCATCAAATTATTCTATTCTATTCCTATCATACATTGCAATAGAACAAAGTCACTTGTTTTCAGGAGTATTATTCCATTTTAATATAGGTTGCCAATGCCAAAGAATAGCCCGACAATGAAATGAATGAATAATATATCGTTGAATTTGAATTCACGGAAGGTGTAGACGATTGGCGACGTCATTAACACATACTTCAAAGAACAATAGAAAACTAGGTATGACATTAGCCGATTAATGAAAGAATACCAAGTTTAGAATTAAACACATGTATTTGATCATGATGGCATGTATGTAATACGTTCACAACCACGATAGACGCACATAATACAACACAAACTCGAAATGTCTAAAATGCAAAATGGGTTTTCACCTTATATCAATAATAGATCAATGGTTAGCCTTATTTGACTAACAACGTATTGTATGTCCCTCTTTGTCCAACCTTTTTACTGTGCCACCACTTTCCACTTTTCACAAAGTGAAAACTATCATGCCTTGAATGATCCAGATTTACACCACATTGCAACGTTATCTAAACACTCTAAAGTTAATATAGTGACGTGGAGACGGCATAACCATGTCCATGGTTCTTCCGTACAACTCGTGTACGACAGTCATCAAAAACATAATGTGTTTTCAGTACCGTAGCCTGCGGGGGGGGGGGGCAAGGGGGGCAGCTGCCCCCTGAGATTTTGGAAAAAAGAAAGAAAAAAAGCTACTTTATGAATACATAGCGATGCTATTAAAATCGTTATTTACGTGACGATTCCTAGCATGCGCGATTTAAATGGATAGTTCACTAAAGTAACTGTACACTGCTGAAATTATAACTTTTTGCAGCAAATTAAAAATTCTTTGTGCGGGAAAGTACAAAAGAAGTGCGCACATGCACTGTGCATTTTCCGCAAGTAACAGTAGTCTTGAAAGGCTCCTTCATAATTTTGAAGATAGCAAGTCGCAATTATATTGTCAGCGAGTGAAACTCATAAAAAAAGACAAGGAAAAAAGTCGTTCAACGTGAGGTCGACTGCTATGCTGCATGCAGTGACTCCGAAGATGCGCTCGATCTCATTTACATCTTGTTCCTTATATTAAAAAATTTCATACTGATAAAACGGCAGATCTCTTTTTGGAATATTCGGTGGCCCTGAAAAACTATTAAACTAGGTACGCAGTTTAAGATCCACTATTTGAAGATATTTCTTTCAATAATTGTGTTCGACGTTGTCTTTGGTTAAAATGTTGTTTGATATAATTATCTCATTGCACACTGACACTAGCGTTATTCCACAATTCATTTTGAAGCGACAATTTGCTATGGAAAGAATGGCCTTGAATTTGTAAACAGAGTTGTACCTTCGACATCCAAATCCAAACTTCAGTTTCCATTATAATGATAATGACAAGGAGAATTCACTGAGTTCACCTTGGGTTCCGACATAAACGAGGCCATAACAGTTTTGGGAGTTGGGTAAAGAAAATGGTTATTTTGATGTGTTACTTATTTGAGAAAGCACCATCCATTTTTTTTTACTTTGAATGTGACATCTTTTCGGCAACTACTTTGAAAGATACGACATTAGGCCAGAAAAAATGAAAAAGCTGTTCAACCTACCCATATATTTTTTTCTGGTGATGGGCAATATATCCTCAGGCGGGCTTCGCTTTTTATTTTCAAAATTAAGGATAATTCTTTATATTTTGTGAATAGTACATGTAATAATATACATTTGAGTCTATTCCAAATAATTTAATATCTTATACAGTGGTTTACTTGGCTCTAATGTTGCATACAAGCATGAATTGAGATTAAATATCCAATGTGCACTAAAAAAGAATTGAACAAAAGTTTACGACCATTGGGTCATCAAAAGTCTGAAAGTCTTGAAAAGTTTTGCTCTTTATTCGTGATTTTTTGGAACCAAATTAAACTTCAGGAGAAGTCATTTACCATGTGCACATCCGCATACTATCTTTCAGCTTTGCCAAAACAAAATACACTTCCAAATAATATGTAATGCATAGCATAATTGTTTCAATTCTGGTATTTTATTATGTCTATGGTTTGATATTTTATGCTTCTAAATGGCCTCCTACACTCAACTGTCTTATTTTCAATTTTTTCACCTTTGGAGTTGTCTCCTTCCAATGCATCATTGTACCATATGATTTTATATCTCCACTTTAGTGTAGGTGACAGAAGGGGTGGCTAAAATAATGCTCGAGTTTCAATTGGCGGGGCTTAACATTTTTGAGAAGAGAGGGTGAGAGGAACTACACCATTTGTTTAACCGTTAATTGTGTATATTTCCTTACTGTAGCTATGCAGACAAATTGCATGAGATAGTATCAAGATGACTGAATAAGTTCTATCTAAACTCGACCTGAAATATTTTGCTATCATTATATATGGTTTGTTTTATCCTTGTCAAGCGTTGTGAAAAAATGAAATCGACCTATTTACCCAATGTGATGGGTTAGGTTACCCGTTGACCAGCATTTTTTTTCTCACTTTACATATGATATTTAATTACGTATGCTAAAATATATTTTATGTAAATTACATGCAAATGGCACAACGGCCCTTTAGTCTTCCTCAACTCCCCGGGGAGCATACAATCCATTGCAGCCATTTAAGCGCATAGGACTAAAGCCTTCACATTGCAACCTACATCCTACCAGGTCCCCAGTTATACAGCTGGGTTGACTGAGGCACAGTCGTGGTTCAAATCTTGCCCAAGGACTTTAGCCACTCAGAAACAAACAGCAGGCAGCGACGGGACTCGAACCTGCAACCTGTAGATTCCAAGCCGGTCACGCTAGCCATTCACCCATCATGACTCCACGAAGAGGCTATGGTTTACGAGGATGAGCTCTGACAGAGATAGAGCTGTTTTTCACACCTAAATTTTAATCCTATTGTAAATTGTGTCTTTAAATCGACAACGTTATGCCGCCCTTTAATTCAAAGGGATTTTGACAAGACCGACTTAGTTCTTCTGCCAAGACCCTACTGACAGCTAAGAGAATGACAAATTTGACACCATCCTTGTGATCAATTCAAACAATGACAACGACTTACCGACAGTCGATAAGGTGATAACTGGACACCATCCTTGTGATTAACTATGTTCAACAGAAGAAGTCAGTTACAAAGACTTACCGATAGATGATTGATAGCTCACAGTAACTGAGGTGTCATTTTAATAAAGTTAGTTGTTAAGCTATTGAAACGTTTTTGACCGATTTCCTGTACAGTTGAAAATTACCAAAATATCCTGAATGGATATAATTGAGGTCTGTGACTCATAACACCATAAGTCAATAGGCTATCGAAAACGAGAGTAGATTTAGAGTTCGTCGTTATATTCCAAGGGAATATAAGTCATTTATGTCAATTAATTGTGAGAACATATGTCGGTGATAACATACAAGTAGGAAAATAACTACCAAAATATAAATCCAACAGAGCGTGTGATAGGAATAAGGGTGGTTTCAATTGTTACAGAGACAGCAGGTGTACCATGGAAGTATTTGTATCACCCACGGTTAGACCGTAAGATATGTCGTGTCGCTCCGCCCTCATCGGCATGCTTTCATGCGCTGTGAAAGGGTTGACCGATGAGGGCGCCCGCCACGGTGTACAATACAGACTGCAGTGTACAGGGAGGTGTATTGGAAGATACTAGTAGACCCTACTTTCTAAACTGTCGACAGTCGTTCGTGCCTTTGTTGCTACGTTTTATCTAAAAACTAAGTCGTCGCCTCGCTCCGTTCCGGAGCAATACTATAACAGCGTACTGTTCGCACGTGCATTCGGCACTCGCAGTTCCTATCAGTACGCATTAGTATTCAGTGCTACGGAGCGAGGCGACGACTTTTGGTTTAGGTGAAACGTAGCAAAAAAGGCACGAACGACTGTCGACAGTCTACCTACTTTCGTGTAAGGTCTATGATTGAAATCGGATGTAAGGATTAAATACTTTTATGACCGTTTGATTTACAATGTGCGTCATGATAGCAGTGAGTGCTTTCAATTTCATATTCAGTGATAATCTTTATGAGGTATTACCTTTGATTTCTATCAATTGATCGGTGGGTTGTAGACGACAAAGAAATCTAGCACTGATATGACAATACTCAATATATATACACAGACATGCAATATATTATATACGCCATGATCAAGAGAATACTTACAATGAGATCATGGACTGAGCATTTTTTAGGCAAACTAACTTTTGGTGTTTAATTAACTTCAGCGGAGTTTTGTTCTACAGTATCAAAGTAGTAAAAGTGTTGTCCCCGTCCATTTTCATTCCATTAATACCAACATAGAACCATAGTGAGGAATAGAATCACCCACCCAGCGACCCTCGTGAACCTAGTCTGTGAGGTAAGCCCTAAGTGACCGTGATAGATGTTACGACCACTATACACTTTTCCCTGTATTGTAGATGGTACTTAAAAATTCTTGCCAAGTACTGTGCCAACATAGACTAGCACCCCCAGTTTGCCTTTGTTCATGTCATCCATACACACTTTATTTCTGTGTGTCCCATTTATAGTTCACATCATACGAGGGTGGTGTGTTTACTTGAGTGTACAGGGGCACACTGACTTTAAACTACTTTCAAAAGCGGTGAACATTTAGACAGTTATATATAAGCTTTCATATTTTTTTTTACTTCATTCATATTAGCTTACTTTTTTCAATACCTGTAAGACTCTCGTTAAAGAAAAGCATGAACCATGAGATTGTTATGTTACCATCCAAGTAACTTCAATGTTCTTTACGTTAACGCGTTATATCCTGCTCCTGAAAATCCTTTAAAAATAGGGACCTTCATATACATGGAATTGTAGAGTAGTTACACCAAAATAGGTGACCTGTGCTAGAGGATGCCATAACTTCGTTAGCATTTCGAAAGTATTTAGTCAGCATTTCATGAGGCAAACAAAAAAATACATACTGATGTTGTATGGTTGCACGTGTTGTTGTGCCGAGACGATCCCGTTTTCCCCAATTTGTTTTTTTTCCAACATTACCCTTCTTTTGTCCTTTCAAATTTACCCTGTAAGAGTAGTTTAACGGTTGGGTCCGTATATTTACGGTCACAATTGCGACACGTACCTCATAGATATAGATGAGACGGAAAAGGCATACCATCTGTTACTTCAAGTTCAATCCCAAAACACAGATATACTTTCGATTCTGACTTTGCAATGGGACAAATACGGAACTAGTAAAGGTTTTACATACAAAACATTGTTTTCTGGGCATTTCTAAATGTTCTTACCTCTTTTTATGGTACATGTACATTAAATCAGCAGTGCATTGAACAATGGCCATGAACAACTCAACGATCACGGCGAATACGTGGATATACGCATATATGTGTTTAGTCATCAGCATAATTAATATGTATATTATCATGATTATATAAAATTAAAATCAACGTATTCAAATTTGATAACATTGTATTACAAATATATGATTTGCAGTACAGTTGAAAGTAAATTTAGCATGCTTGTTAGCATCAACCCCCTTTCATATTGAATGTCCCATTCAAGTAATATGTCTTTGGCAAAGTCTTGAAATAACAAATTACATAGGCCACAATGGACCTTATAATATCATCAAAGACTGTTTGGTAACTCAAGAATCTGTTTTGTTATTATTCCACAGAAAAACCAAGGCAATAAATCTTAGCAGTTGCATCTTGCCTGAAATAAAAACTCTATAGGCATAATGATAATTATGCATCTAACCAACAATGTTGCAAAAATCATTACTTATACCATAGTAGGGTCTATGCTTATACTTCTAATGCCCATGTATCGCTGTTTACCAATAATATGTACATATTGTTCTCGTATACCATTGTGTGTGTGTTGGAGGGGGGGGGGGGTTTAGGGGGTTCATTCTCGACACTAATGACTAATGTGTTGCTGTCTTCAAATGAAGGAGACATTCAAGACTACTGTTACTCGCGGAAAATGCACAGTGAATGTGCGCGCTTCTTTTTGCACTCTCTCCCGCACAAAAGAATTCTTAATTCGCTACTCTACAAAAAGTTACATTTTATAAGTTATAACTGGACGCATTTTAATTCAAAGTAAAGCCAGCGTACAATAGAGAAACATGTTAGTAAGTGGTCAGTGTTACAGTCACTTTTGACTTTAATGAACCATCAATTCAAAGAGCGCGTGCTGTCGGAATCGTCACGCAAATAACGATTTTAATAATATCGCTTAGAAAAGTCGCATTTCCCCCCTAAAAATCTGGGGGGGGGGGGGGGGGCTGCCCCCCCCCCCCCCTCGCAGGCTACGGTACTGGCTTATATGTTATAAAGTATACCTGGTTACACATCGGTTGCTATACTGCAACCATGTTTCTATGCCCCTAACATTTAATAGAGCAGGTCTAGGGGAAACAATTCCGAAAGTAGACAATTTAATTCTCGAGTATGAGAATGAAGTAGTTTAATTGGATTATGTGTGCTTTAGGTGTTGAGATATTTTTCGTAGTTAAGCTAAAGATGACTTATAACCTTGTGTACAGTATTTTCGATTGGCCGTATTTTTAATTTCCATTCCTGTTTACAAGATGGATCAACATTTAATATCAATCCGGTGGTGTATCGCCATATTTCTTCCCTATATAGAAGCCACCCTTACTTTCAGGGTCGCCAGCCAGGACAGACAGTAAGTCAAGTGGCTTACTGACTGTCACAAACACAAATTACATGTACGAAGTTTTAACTTCGTCTTTTTTGCACCAATGGCGAGGTTGAAAGGAATAGAAGACAGAAAAAAACCCGGCCACTGCAGTAGTGTATAGTCCATTTTACTGACTGTATTTCAATTTCATTTTCATTTTTCAACAGCCCAGCCCAGTTTATAGTATATGCATTTGTATGTACCACCAAAGCCACTTGCATAAATCAATTGTTTGCAGGAAAATAATCTTGTTTGTGTATGACTAGACCCAAGTTCCCATCATGTATTTTAGGACCATGCATTTACCATAGAGAAAATTCTTCCATGTCACAATTTAATTTTTTTCCTTTAAAAACATATCTGTATTTAGGGACACAAAACTGATTCCCTTAACAGTAAAATCTTTTGTGTCGGATGAGAACGAAAATGTTCAAATTAAACCCCATCCACCCTCCCTCAAACTAGAAAAATTAAGTGGTTTTGTTGTTGTTGTTGTTGTTGTTTGTTGTTGTTGTTTTTTTTTTGTTTTTTTTTGGGGGGGGGGTTAATCTTACATTGAACTATTGATGTATACCTTTCTATTCTTAGCTCGGATGTATGATATAGCAACTTCACGGCCTAACTGTTGACTATGACTCCATATAGCAATATCTCGAGCTACTACTAAACATACTATTAAAAGTAGTTCATGTTCTGCCTGACGTACGGCATCACTGTTGTAGATATAGCAACATCACGAGCACATGTGCGCCTATCTCATGTATCCATTAGATCCAGGCGCATGCATTAATTAATGCCGTGCCTTCACACAAATTCACCGTGGTGTCAGTTGGAACAACGAATCCCTTTAAAATTATAACTGTGGTGGCAGCAAGATTGATCAAAACATTGAAATGATGAAAACGTTGGTACTAGTTGGCGCCATCTACGTTAAGGGGTGTTTATGTTTATCGCATGTGTGTATCGCAACTAATCAACCAACAAACAAACTCTAAAGTCCGCGCCACTTTCTAAGTACGCTCACATTTACAGCTGGAACAGTGGACGCATTCAGGGTTTGAAAGGTGTGATCATTATCGTCTAGCAAATTGTGTTACAGAATGGGGGTAAGTTATAAACAATTCTTTACATACAATTTTAAAATCGTGGTTATGGTATTTGTGAAAGTTCAAGTTGTATCGCGTGTAACTTTTCGAGTGCCATCCATTGGTGTGCAAGGACCGTCTATGACATTGGTAAAGAAGGGGACTTCAGATGACCATCTCGGTAGATACATCGATTCAGGAAATGTCTGTGATATTACATGAAATGAAACATAAGTTGAAAACAATAGTCGTAAAATTCTCGCTTTTCTTTCAGCGATCAGAGAGATATAAAGTAACCCAGACAATGCATGGTATTGACTATTGTAACACCATGTACTACTACTAGGCACAGACACATGTGTTACTTATCTGTGTACTACTAGGGACTAGGCAAGTTCTAAGCTAACAATCTGAGCAAGATCGCTTACCTTAACCACTGGCCAGGGAGAGAATGAAATGCAGATCACATAAATATGTACTTTAATAATGTATTTATTTATATGCTCAGTATTCAGGTGTGTTTAAATTTTAATGTGTTAGTTATGATTCTAACTGACAGTGACAATCGTAAATTAATGTTAAAATATGATTAAGACCGTTACAATTAAATAATAAACACACAGACACATACACAGACATTCTTATACATACACTTATAACATAGACATACATGTACATGTGCACACACACACACACACACACACACACACACACACACACATGTACATATACATACATACATACATACACACACACATACATACATACATACATACATACATACATACATACATATACATACATACACACATACATACATACATACATACATACATACACACATACATACATACATACATACATACATACATACACACATACATACATACATACATACATACATACATACATACATACACACACATGTACATATACATACATACATACATACATACATGTACATACATACATACATACATACATACATACATACATACATGCTTGCATGCATGCATACACATACAATACAATACAATACACACATACTATTACATACATGCATACATACATACATACATACATACATGCATGCATATTTTATGTACTTAATAATATTTTCCACACATTGTAAACATCGGTGTTTCATTTGGTATATTTACATACATACATACATACATACATACATACATACAGACATACAATACAAATATACATACATACATACATACATACATACATACATACATACATACATACATACATACATACATACACACATGTACATATACATACATACATACATACATACATACATACATACATACATACATACATACATGCTTGCATGCATGCATACACATACAATACAATACAATACACACATACTATTACATACATACATACATACATGCATGCATATTTTATGTACTTAATATTTTCCACACATTGTAAACATCGGTGTTTCATTTGGTATATTTACATACATACATACATACATACATACATACATACAGACATACAATACAAATATACATACATACATACATACATACATACATACATATACATACATACAATGTACATACATACATATACATACATACATATACATACATACATTTGTACATACATACATGTACCATTTCAAAATACCGTACACCTCTATTTGATACAACCCTACAGAAGCTAATAAGAAACTACAAATGTACAGCAAGATTGAATGAATACTGTTTTTTGCAACATTTTGTCTAAAATGAATTGAAGTGATGTGCCACCATGCGGACGTCAAAACATTGGTGTTTGCACGTCTGTGTCTTGTTGTACTAGTACTTTTATTTGTGGTTTACATGTGTTTCATTTAGACAATGTAGCAATTAATTGACATTTTGCTATTAAAGTGTAGCATGTACAGTTTCTTATTGAGATCTGTGTGGTTGTATCAAACAGAGAAGCTGAAGGGTATTTTGAAATCCACTGTACAGTTGTACACACACGCACACACACACAGACACAGACACACATACACACACACACACACTGGGGCAGGTGGAAAGTTTATCCTGGTCGGCTCAGGCTGAAAAAGAATAACTTGCTCTATGACAATGTCATTGTATGTTATATTAATCTGCAGTCCTGTTTAGCCTGTCCATTGTATATACAAGATTTTTTCATTTTTTTTCATTTTTACCAGAAAAAATCAGCAAAAGGCAAAGAAAAGAAGTTAAAGAGAAAAGAGGTATGTGTCAAACTTTGCATAAAATGTTTTGGCATAAGTTATTACTTACTATAGTATGGAGTGGTTTTGACATGCAAAGTGTACCAATATGTCCGTCCTTTAATTATTAATTACTGGTAATAAATACTGCATAAATTATAAATTGGTTCAAAAAAGGGCAAAATAAAAGATGTCGCTTGGTTTCATGATATATAAAGGTTATTTTATCACAAGAAGAATATGTTACCTTGTCCAAATATTTCATCTAGACACGATTGACTTTTTCAGGCGACTGAATATTTTCACCAAGTGTTAATGGCTGTAGCATTGGTCAATACAATAATCATGTGGTGCCATTAACATCTGGCAAAAAACATTCACTCTGCCACTGAAGAAGTCAGCCGAGTCTAGACAAAATATTTGGAGAATTACAGGATTTCCTTGTAGATTCTATAAACTTAAAGATTTTAATATCTGAGAATTTTAAGAATATAAAATCTGCCTCATTTAAATCTGTGTAAAAACGTAGAATATTGTGTAAAAAAAAAACACTGTCAAATGTTACTTGTCCAATTTCGGAGGTAGAAAAACTTCTGACATTTATAGGGAATGGTGTTTACTTTGCCAAAATTGTGACTCCCTTTGTGATGTATTAGATCAAGATTTCTGACTGTAGAATGTGGAAAATAAGTAACATACCTGCTAGAAAACATTCTGATATTTCTGACAGTCCAAAAAAGAATTTGTTTGGATGTACAATTACTCACATGATGTTGCCCTAAATTCTTTCACTAGAGGATGCTCAAACCTGTACATAACACATGTAGTTGCCAGTTAAAGACAGAGGAGTTTTAGTCGGGTGTCTTTTGACACCATTTTTGCAGAAAATGAAGAGTTCATATTTATCAGGTTTTTTTTTGGTAAACACAGAAGTTTACCATAAAATACCTATCAGTACTACTAGAAGAATGGCAAGATTTGTGTTTCCTATTTTCAGGAAAATGCCAAACTGTCAGCAAGTCAGGCAGTTGTTGATGCAGCTAATAGTTTAGATGACCCCATGGCCACCTTAGTGCCTTTTAAGAAGTTTGACAGAAATGGGTAAGTTAAAGGTGCCTGTGTTTAGACTGATTCAGTATGAATATAAGACTTGAAATAGTTTATTGATGTTGAACAATTAGATTGTTGATATTACAAGAAATGGAACCCACTTAGGTTTGCAATTATGTCAGAAGTTACTTTGTTTACAAAAAATTTATAAAAATTGATAAAATTGATAAAAGTTGTTCATCTCTGTGAAGTTGGATTTTCTTAACTTCCATTGTACTTTTTGAAGTTGCTGTATGGAGTGTTTAGTGATTTTGTTGATGTTCCTGTTACTATGACGCACTGTCTATGATTCACAAAGGGTTATGTGTTGATATTATAGGACAACATGTGCCATTATTTCTAGTATGAAAATTATGCCCTGCTATAGGATATTGTTCAATTTCCATTCTTTGAGTGACATCAACATGTATATATATTTATAAAGCCATATTCTTATTTTGTGTTATCTTTTAACAGGCTGAATCTGACCATTGAATGTGTTAGAACTCCTGACCTCGACAAAGACACGTTAGAATGGGCATTCAACTTGACCAAGACAAACATGCAAGAATTGTAAGTATATGTACCCATGTACTTGACGTTGTATGTGTACACCATATATTACATTTTCAGACCAAAGTGAAATGTACATGATACTGTACAACATGTCAGATAATATATAGTGAAAATGTACAAACAATATTGTACATTTCAGACTGAGACTGAAGTGAAATGTGCATGATATTAATATTTCACAACAATTGAAATGTACACGGTTTGTATAACATTTCAGACCAGATTGAAATGTACACGGTTTGTACAACATTTCAGACCAGATTGAGATGCATACGGTTTGTACAACATTCAGACCAGATTGAAATGTACACGGTTTGTACATTTCAGACCAGATTGAAATGTACACGGTTTGTACAACATTTCAGACCAGATTGAAATGTACATGGTTTGTACAACATTTCAGACCAGATTGAAATGTACACGGTTTGTACAACATTTTAGACCAGATTGAAATGTACACGGTTTGTACAACATTTCAGACCAGATTGAAATGTACACGGTTTGTACAACATTTCAGACCAGATTGAAATGTACACGGTTTGTACAACATTTCAGACCAGATTGAAATGTACACGGTTTGTACAACATTTCAGACCAGATTGAAATGTACACGGTTTGTACAACATTTCAGACCAGATTGAAATGTACACGGTTTGTACAACATTTCAGGCCATAGAAAGTGAAAAGTTCATGATATTGTATGTTTCAGACTGATTAAAATGTAAATGATATTGTGCAAAGTATAAGGCGATGTTGCAATATGATGTGTAGGGATACAGGTACCATATTGTACCATAGAGGGACTCTTGAGTCAATAACTGTTTCTGGAGTCCTCTTGTCTGTTGGAAATGTAGCATATAAGTTTATTGTCAAGAAATTGTACAATTCTATTTACAAAATATTGAAAATGTTTCTTCAACTTTCACCTGGGTTTTCATACAATTTGAAAACTTATTTGCTACTGATTGTTCCAAATGTATGTAAGTATTTGGATAAATACATTTCTGATTTATGTTGACAGATACGAAGCCAGCAGTTGGGGATGGAAAGACAGAGATAAGAGAGAGGAGTTAACATATGACGGGGCATGGTATCTTGTTGCTCGGGAACTAGACGGCATGGCTGTGGGATTTGTACATATGAGGTTTGACATGGACTATGATGATGAGGTGTTATACTGGTAAGTCAGTGTGTGATAAGATTGTAGAATGGTGGACCAAGTGTACTGACTAGGGAGTTGGGAGTTAGGTTTAGGATATGAATAGGGTTAGACTCCCTAGCACAGACATGCTTAATATCATCTATATGAGTGTCCTTAACACTTACTATTGGTTTGAATATTATAATGCATAAGTTGGCGCAATCATGGATTGGAAATTCATCCCCCTATAGACATGTAATGTAATGTAATGTTGTGTTCATTGTCTATGTTAGCACAAACTGAAATGTAAGGTTCAATCCTGTTACAGGTGTGGTATATATGGTGTGTGTGTGTGTGTGTGTGTGTGTGTGTGTGTGTGTGTGTGTGTGTGTGTGTGTGTGTAAAAGTAAAAAAACTGCGAGACCAATTGCTTTGATATTTGGTTGCCATGTTACTTTGGATGTCTAGTTGGGAAATTGTTCAAATGAAAATGATTACATCAGAAATAGGTGTTTTGGGTCAAAAATGTGATTTTTGGTCCAAAAACTTAAACTCCAAAACTACTGGGCAGATTGTCCTGAAATTTGGTGGAAACAGTCTTAGGGAGAGTAAATTAAGATTTGATCATGACATGATGATTCCATCAGTAATATGAAAATTAGAGCTAAAAATGTGTCTTTTTGGTCAAAAATTCCAGAACTATTGGGCAGATTCAGCTGAAACTTAGTGGGGATGCATTTGGGGTACACAGATGAAGAAATATTAAACATATAATGATCTTATCAGTAGTATGCAAATTAGGTGTAAAAATGTGAATTTTGGTTAAAAATCTATATCTCAAAAAGTACTCGTCAATGAGACTGAAACTTGGCGAGATGTTTCTAGAAGTGTTATACTGCAGATTTTCTTGCAAATATTTTTAAAAAATGGCCCTAGCAACCAAGACCACCCCCTTAGCAACTACCAAATGGCAGTTTATTTTGGTCAAATAACATTATCTGGCAGGCAAGTGAGTAAACATTCAAAAAATGTATGCAAATATCCCTAGCAACCATGACCACGCCCATAGCAACATCCAAAGGGTGGTGTATTTCACAATGATAACGAGGGATTAATAGACTAGTGAATAAACATTCAAAAAATGTATGTAAATGTGCCTAGCAACAAGATCACACCCATAGCAACAGCCAAATGATCGCGTATATTGCAAAGATAACAACTAGGTTGGATAAGCAACTAGAGTCATTCACCAACTGAACACCTATACCTATTTCTAGTGACGCACCAAAATTTGGTGTTCCCCTATCTCTTATTATGTAGTGACTCACAAGAAATCACAGTTTTTCTCATTTGGACTCACATTTGTACACACATACACACACATGCATGCACATATGCAGACAGACGTGTGCATGCACGTGCACATACATACACATGTAACACATGTATGTATGTGCACGTGCATGCACATGTGTGTGTATATGTATGTATGTAAATGTATGTCTGTCTGCATATGTGTGCATGCGTGTGTGTGTACATTTGTATGTGTGTGTGTACATGGATGTAGATTTTTGGAAATGAAGTACTGAATATTATTAGAATCTCGTTATATTGTTTTCTTTGTTTTAGTTATGAAATTCAACTGAACAAGGAAGTAAGAAGGAAAGGTCTTGGCAAGTTTCTCATGGATATCCTGGGCCTTCTAGCACTCAAGTGAGTATATGTCTTGATTTCAATCCTGGATAAAGGTAAAAAATAAGGAAATTAATACAGATTTGATGTAAATCTAGATATTAACGGTAATATGAGAATGTTGAAATTAATTGACACACGCCGCTTTCTTCATTTTACTTGTAAAGAAATTCTGAATTGATCAACATAAGAATGTTTGCACTTGAGGATGATCAAGACAACTCCAGTGACAATGCAATTATCTCCAGTAATCTTTACAATGTTTAGACATCTCCCTTTCCCGTTCTAATTAAAAAAGGTTGTAGACAGTTGTGAGTGAGAGAAAGAGAGAGAGTGAGTGAGTGAGTGTGTGTGTGTGTGTGTGTGTGTGTGTGTGTGTGTGTGTGTGTGTGTGTCTCCCCAGTAAAATATCTGGCAAAGACAGGTTATAGGTAGATAATCGATTTTGTCTCCTTACAACCCTTGATCAAACTCAGTGTCATTTTCCCACTTTAATAGAACACATATGAAGAAGGTGATGTGTACAGTCTTCAAGAACAACGAAGCTGCCAATAAATTCTTCAAGAATGTTCTCAAGTGAGTATGATATTGACGATATTGTGAAATTGATCACAATACAGGTGGAAGTATTGCAAGTCAGAAGTGCATGTCCCGTGTCAAAAAAGATTGCAAGTTGTATAAACATACAGATGAATTTATATGGGGTACGTAGGAAGCCAATGAGGCTTTTAAAGAGCTAATGCTGTTCTGAGGTGGTTATCAATACACACATCTTAAAATATAAGCTGTAATAACTGTTTATGGTAAACATTCCTCAAATGTCTACAATTCTTTGAATGAATTTGTGTTGCATCCAACTATGCAAGCTATGAAAAATACAGCTGGATCAAAAAGAGCACAGGTCCATGAAAACACTTTGTCAGTGTACAACAAATCAATTGTTTTCTATTTTCTAAGGTTGTCCATAATCTTAGTAGTAGTAGTAGTAGTAGTGGTAGTAGTAGTAGTAGTAGTAGTGGTAGTGGTAGTAGTAGTAGTAGTGGTAGTGGTGGTGGTGGTGGTGGTGGTGGTGGTGGTGGTAGTAGTAGTAGTAGTAGTAGTAGTAGTGGTGGTGGTAGTGGTAGTAGTAGTAGTAGTAGTAGTAGTAGTAGTGGTAGTAGTAGTAGTAGTAGTAGTAGTGGTAGTGGTGGTGGTGGTGGTGGTGGTAGTAGTAGTAGTAGTAGTAGTAGTGGTGGTAGTAGTAGTAGTGGTAGTAGTAGTAGTGGTGGTGGTGGTGGTGGTGGTGGTAGTAGTAGTAGTAGTAGTGGTAGTGGTAGTAGCAGTAGCAGTAGTAGTAGTAGTGGTGGTGGTGGTGGTGGTGGTAGTAGTAGTAGTAGTAGTAGTAGTGGTAGTAGTAGTAGTAGTAGTGGTAGTAGTAGTAGTAGTAGTAGTAGTAGTGGTAGTAGTAGTAGTAGTGGTGGTAGTGGTAGTAGTAGTAGTAGTAGTAGTAGTAGTAGTAGTGGTGGTAGTGGTAGTAGTAGTAGTAGTAGTAGTAGTAGTAGTAGTGGTGGTAGTAGTAGTAGTAGTAGTAGTAGTAGTAGTAGTAGTAGTAGTAGTGGTGGTAGTAGTAGTAGTAGTAGTAGTAGTAGTGGTGGTGGTAGTAGTGGTAGTGGTAGTAGTAGTAGTAGTAGTAGTAGTAGTAGTAGTAGTAGTACTAGTAGTAGTAGTAGTAGTGGTGGTAGTAGTAGTAGTGGTGGTAGTAGTAGTAGTAGTAGTAGTAGTAGTAGTGGTATTAAGTAATAGTAGTAGTAGTAGTAGTGGTGGTAGTGGTAGTAGTACTAGTAGTAGTAGTAGTAGTAGTAGTAGTAGTAGTGGTAGTGGTAGTAGTAGTAGTAGTAGTAGTAGTAGTAGTAGTGGTGGTAGTAGTGGTAGTAGTAGTAGTAGTAGTACTAGTAGTAGTAGTAGTAGTGGTAGTAGTAGTAGTAGTAGTAGTAGTAGTGGTGGTGGTAGTAGTGGTAGTGGTAGTAGTAGTAGTAGTAGTAGTAGTAGTAGTAGTAGTAGTACTAGTAGTAGTAGTAGTAGTGGTGGTAGTAGTAGTAGTAGTAGTGGTGGTGGTGGTGGTGGTGGTGGTAGTAGTAGTAGTAGTAGTAGTAGTAATAATAGTATAGTAGTAGTAGTGGTGGTAGTAGTAGTAGTAGTAGTAGTAGTAGTAGTGGTATTAAGTAATAGTAGTAGTAGTAGTAGTAGTAGTAGTGGTGGTGGTGGTGGTAGTAGTGGTAGTAGTAGTAGTAGTAGTAGTAGTAGTAGTAGTAGTAGTAGTAGTGGTAGTAGTGGTGGTGGTGGTAGTGGTAGTGGTATTAAGTAATAGTAGTAGTAGTAGTAGTAGTAGTAGTATTGGTAGTGGTAGTGGTGGTGGTAGTGGTAGTGGTATTAAGTAATAGTAGTAGTAGTAGTAGTAGTAGTAGTAGTAGTAGTAGTAGTAGTAGTAGTAGTAGTAGTAGTAGTAGTAGTAGTCAGGAAACAACAGCTGATTTCCACCTGGGCCCTGTTAAGTGTTACAACAGTTACTGTATGCAATCATTTGTACATTTCAGATACGAAATAGACGAAACTGATCAAAGTTCACTGTATCCATTGGATGATTACGACTATGAAATACTTAGTAAGACGATAGCATTACCCAAGAAGATGACTAGTGATAGTACAAAGAGTGTCACAGAAGATACTACAGTCAATGGGGCAGCAAGTAAAGCTTGAGAGGGACAGTGACAACACAGTGAAATTTTCCATGTCAGTTGTTTGTATGTAAAAAAAACCCATGTAAATTAAACTTATCCTAACAGGCAGTGATTTCAGTTTATTTGTCTATACATGATAGGAGATAATTCATTTGACCATAAGGCCAAAAAAAATGTCTGGATTTTGTCATTTGATTTTTCACTCAGATGGTTTCTATCTGTATCCATTTAATCTAATTTATCTTTTTTTGAGCATATTTGTATTTGGATAAGATGTTAGAATGTAATCCAAACTTAGTACTGCATAATATTTACTTTCAACTTTGACCTTTAACCTCTGGACTCGCCTTTGAGAAGTATACGTGTTACTCTATCATTCTTCCTCATAGTAGTCCAGAATTTCATTCATTGGAAAATACAATCCGTGTATTTATAGTATACATCCATCAGATATGGCTGACTATTGTCATACCAGTGCATAATTCACTTGCAATACTATATGTATATTATTTGGAGGTCTAATCAGGAATCAAACGTTCAAGACATCAGCACAATGACCTCACAGAAAATGTACACCTGTCTCAAGGTCAAGGTAATAATTTCAAGGTCAGACAAATTTTCTCCAGTTTATCATTGTAGCATATTTTAAAAACTAGATACTTGTGTGTATGTTTCATCAGCACCGTACAGTCATGATAGAACCACACACCAAAAGAAGAAATACCCAGCTGTTGTATGTCACATATCTGTACACATATCAAAACACCACCATCCATATGCTGTTGTGTGTTTTTTTTTTCCTTTTGCTGCACTTTTCTTTTTTGGATTTCAGAGATACTTATTTTATGTGTGTGTGTGTGTCTGTGTGTGTGTCTGTGTCTGTGTGTGTGTTTGTGTGTCTGTGTCTGTCTGTCTGTGTGAAAACAATTCAATCATGGCCTTAAAGAAAATTGATATGATTGAGATACTCTGTATGTTGATGTCTCTTGTCACAACACTGAAGTGATGATGTACAAGTACAGCAAACAAACAAACATTATTGATTTATCTTTTGTTGACAGACACAAGATTGTTGTGGTTCCAACTGTCAGTTATTTTGTGATTCTGAAAAGTTAATAATCCATACTATATATTATAGTACCCAACTGTCTTTATTATGGAACTTTATTGACACTAAAATAAAATTTAAAAAAAAAAGACAATAATTGTGCAGTTTGTGACATGATATTTAAAACCTACTGATCAGTAGTTGAATGTTCCATGCAATTGTATGTTTAATACAAATGACTTGTTGTAAGGGCGCCCTCTAGTGGCTGTTGAAATAAGCAAACTATTTGTATTGAACTTTGCCTTGGAATCAGTTTACATTTCGTAAGCTTCAGTGACGGATAACACCAATGCTATGACACATAGTCACAGCCATTAAGCTGTCCTCTTCAACAAGAATCATAAATTGTGTCCTCAAACAGAAAGAAACATGGGAAACTTATCAGCAAGGTCAGGCTAAAAGCTCATAAGCTGTTCAAAGGTCAATCAAGTTCATCTTGATTCATTGCAAGCATATTCTTCCATGTCCCAAGTAACTTATGATGAGTAGAGTGAGAAGTCCATATCAGCAGAGTACTTCCAATGTGAATATGACCCTCACCAGCCTCCTGGGAGGGGTTGGCCGATGTGTGAGGGCGCCCCATCCTGACATACCTTACAGATTTAGACTATGTGATTCTAAGCTGTTCTTGAAAGAGTTCCGAGACAAATTATTTTATGTGGCGACATGCAGTTAGAAAAGTTGGTTTTGATAAGGTCTATGTTTCTACTGATGGATGCAAACTTTTTCAACAGTTCACCTTGATTTGTTTGATATCAAACTGGAAGGTAGTCATGTGACACTTGTATGGGAGACTATGATAAGAGAGTGCACCTTTAGACACATTTTACTATCCAATCAATATCCAAGGACTTCATGTCCATTGTTGTACAGCGCCCTCTATGCTATATCAAGGAAATGTACTTTGGGACATGTTCCCCCACAACACACTTAGCTACGCACATACATACATATATACATTACATACATACAACGCACTTAGCTACGCACATAGATACATACATACATACATACATACAACTATACATAAATAAATACATCTGTACATACATACACACATGCAATACCACACATGCACATACATCCACCACACACATACATACATGCATACATACAAATACACACACACACACATCCAAAGGTACACATTATATGAGCGACAAATGCAGTCTACCTCACACTGACAGTATGCAATTAGCACATTTCACACAAACATAAGAAATTGACAAACAAACACAAAATTATTGCAATAAATGTAATTTGTATTATTTCAAGTCAGAAGTACTAATTTCAGATAGAAGGAGTATTATCAACAATAGTGATTATTGTGGTACTACACTATTATATTATATTATGCACCAAGAAAATATTGTCAAAATTTGGTAAAGTTTACATGATTCAGTACACCAAGCATACCAGGGTTGCTCCTTGGAAAAAAATAATAATATTGATAATGTCAGTTTTGACTCAATTAAGCATTATCATCTAAACAGTAAATAGAGTCAAAGATTACAATTTCATAATGTACAGAAGACAAACTCCTCAACTCCTCATTATCATATCTGCCCACCCCTTGTTTCTATAGTGGTACCTTCCACCTTAACAAAATATGATAGGAATGTACCAAAATATTGATGTAATAGGGTGGGGAACCAGGTTAAAATCATACTACTCTACTAAGACTGGCAAACTTACAAATTGTGGAGCAAAAAATAGAAAAAAAGGAGAGGCAGCAAATTGTTGACAAGAATCTAACTATAACAGGATAATGTACAATCAATCAACCAATTAAAGAGAGACACGCACAAAATAATTCAATTCACTTCTTAAAAAAACAAAAGATTATGTTCACTTAAATGATGTTCTAGTATTTTAGGTTTGAAATTAAAAATGCTCCAAACGCCAAGAAATTGTTGACAATATACACAAGTTATATCTCCAGACTCAATTATTATTATCATGTTTTCATCAGAGATATTTTTTTAATAATATTTGTATAATCCATAATTCAATGAATAATTATCATTCAGCCCTGTAAAAACAATAAATACTGACAAATTGATGTAAAAAGCATTTGGAGAAAGTATACATGTTACCACTGTTCAGAGCAAGCATAAAATTCTATTAGCCTATTGAAACTATAAAAAGAAATGATGTGGCCATTCTAACTCTAGCGGCAATACTACAAAATATTTATGTTTAACAACACAGTAGTCATACATATTTTTTTACACAGGTCTGCACTCAGAGCTATACGTTATTAGATTAAAATGCTTTCACTATGGCATCATTGGGATGGACTAAATTTTATCACTAAATTGAAAGTATGTGCATTTGAACTGGGTTTGTTTCTATTTTTAAAAAAATTATGTTGTTTATTTGCTTTACAAGTCCACAAGAACAATGGCTAAATGTTTTCTTGTATTGTTCAATTTCAAAATGGAGGTTTCTGTGGACACTGACTTGGCATATACTACCTTTGAAAGTACTCCCTAAGTATGCCTCCTTCCCAAGTCACAAACAAATGAACGTTTCATCAAAAACATACAATTGTCTTCAAGGTTTCTTCCTCTATGTTCAATTTTCAAACCTCCTTTAAAACATGTCAAAATATATCCTACATGTGTCTAATACACAGTACACTTTAAAGCTGAACATAAGCCTCCATATGCTGAGATAAAATCATCCATTTTTTTACATTGTGATTTGGCATTCCTTTAAATAGTACAGAAAGACCATGTCAAGACATGATATACATTTGGATTAGTTAGGGAGTCAAGTCCATTCCTTTCCCACCCCTAGGATGATTACAATTATGTGAATGGATCACTAAATGAGCAATGTTTACTTCTTCCGAATTTGAGACAGAACATTTACAAACAGTGAAGCTGGATTGATGGTATTGGCTACTAATGATGGTATCTTGATTGTGATTGAAGGGATAGGTCAAGGAATAAAAAAACAACAACATACTTTCCAGAAGTAAATGATTAAAAGTTTGTAGAACTAATCATTGGTAGACTGAGTTCGGAGCAATGTTTCCTATCAACGGAATCAAGTTGTGGATAAAAAAAAAGGTCGATGGAAGTTACTTCAATACTAGAGCAAAATAATACAGCCTTAGCAGGAACACTAGTCTCAAAGCATCTACTTTGACAGGACAAACGAAAGATGTTACTGCAATCACCTCAGTTGTGATTGCCAACTCTTCTGATGCTGGGGAGTAGTTTAAAGATAGGTGGCACAGAAACCAGTTGCATGAAGCCAATCTGCAGTCTTCTACTGACTAATTAACAAATAATGTTTTAAGGGTTCATCTTCACTAAGACGTCAGGAATGTTTGTGGTGTCAGTGTAAATACAAAACATCCTGAAAACTAACCAGTGCTAGGGTGACAATAGTGTAACCTGATGTAACCATCCTAACCCTGATTCTATATATGGCATACAGCTAAACGTATACATTCCTCACTGTCTTGCATTGCTTCATGAAAACAAATCCAGTCATTGTAACAATGTGACAAAATTATTGTACTGCATACAAATCTCGTTACCGGAAATAGAACTTTACCATCTTGGTATATACATTATAGAATCAACTATTACTTGACTTCTTGGATGAAACCATGATGTCTCCTCCCCAGCAACACGTATCACTATAAGCTCACTTGACAACAAGTTGATCTTCATGTTCTGTTTTGATCCTCAGAAGCTAACTCTAGCACAAGGTCAAATTCTATTCCCGGTACTAAGAATGATAGCAAATTGATTACTTTTCTTTCACAATGACAGTTCAGATATCTTGCAGTCCATTATTAGTATCTGAGTCAAACAGTGTGTTCAATTCTATAGCTCGGTTAGCGTCGTGTATTATCACCATCAACAAAATAATTGTCTGTACTGTGCAGATTATCTCGAAATCTTGTAATCCATGTCCACTCCTTGATAATTAATCTCCAGATTATAAGATTAGTAGTGCTGTGGTTTATCAAAGGGATTGACCATGATACCTGCAGACCTTTATGTGTCATGTTCCAAATTGGATCTTTAGTGATATGCTTTTATAGTCTTTTGACGGTCACAATTTTACAAATGTACATGTACTTGAGTTGGTCCATACATTTCATCACTGAAAGGCTTGTTGGTAGGTATAATTGTCACAAAAAAATATACCCACTACCTATCAAAAAGAGGCCGATCTTCATTCATTCATCCATTCCTTCTTCGTCTGTTGTATAATACAGTATATCAAGATAAAGTGCAGTATTATTCTGTCGTGGACTTTTCCTCGACATATTACTTCATATCAAATTTTCTGCAATCCACAAAATTTTTATGTATCATTCCATTTTTTTTTTTTTACAAAAGATGTATTGCACCCGAACTGATGTTGATCATCTCTCACAAGTCGATCTCAAAGGTTTTGACTACGTTCCTGCCACCAAATGAACTACCTTGATTTGCAGGTTGGTTCTGAACACCGGAAAAGGCTTCCCACTTTGCTTCGAATGTAGGTTGTTGGATGTGTCGAGAGGAGGCGGCTGGGTTCTGTGCTGGTAGGCTGTGTGTCATGTCATTAGCCCAGCCACTGTTCAATCCACCGTTAAACGTTCTCTGCTGTGTGTTTGGAGACGACCTCGCCATCTTTGCATTCACATTCATGTAATTTGTTTGTTGTTGTGCATTGACGCCGTTCATTTGATTACCTCCCGTTTGCCATGGCTGTTGCAGTCGTGAGCCCTGCATAGGCATAAATGGGTCATTAATTGTATGACTCTTCACTAACTGAGGTCGATCTGATGTTGGGGTGTTTCTCTGCCCTCCTGACAGGTTGTGGGGGCTGGACTGACTCTTCACTACATTACTGGCAGGTGATCCTTCTGTATTGGCAAATGGGTTTCCTGGACTATTTGTTGCCACAGCAGTCTGATGGGCTGTTTCAAGCCACTTGTCGGCATCTGAGAGTTGTCGTCGGTGTCCTGGTGTCCATGCTGGTTTGGGTTGGGCTGGTTGTGCAGCTGCAGCTGTCGGACTTTCCCATGGATTCATTTGCCTGATTGGTAACACAGAGTTACTCATAGCAGTTGGTGATGTCACATAACCTATGAAGAAGACAGAGTCACAATTAAAAAAATGGAATACCCCAGTTACATATACAGAGTTGATAATATACTGTGCTAGTCAGAGTATTAACATACCTATTAACACAGTCGTGTTTGTTAAGACCATCCAGTTTAGTTTTTTGTTTCTTGTATAGATTCTTTATATTCATGTGGTATTTCTTTTCTTGTGTTTTAGCTGATGCATTTTCTTCTATTTCACTTTCCTCCTTTCAGTTAGGTCAAATGTGATAGCTTAAGTAATTACAAATCACAAACAACAATTTTTGCATCACACATTTCAAAGCTAAACTGAAAAAAAAAAATGTTGCAGAATATTCTAAATATAACTCTGTCAAGCCAAGTTTTAATTTTTTAATTTTTTTTAAAAGATAGACGTACATACAGCTAGGGAATAACTTCTGTATTTTCTGATTGAACAGCTAGTGTGACATGACTTAATTTGGTTGATATTTATAGAATTGTTCACCTTGTCACCATGGGATGCAGTACCGTATATTTAGTTAAAGTATCAAAACTCTCCACAGTCACTTTATTTCAAAATCAAGAATCAACAGTTTTCTTATTATGATTATTATTTATTTATTTTTTTTTTTATGGTTTGGCCTGGGAATAAGATGATACCATTGATCACAGTTTTCATGATTGCATTTTTCAGATTAATGTCTTGTTTTTTCCACAGTGCATTGTGTGATAAGCTCGAAAATATTACTTGAATTTGTACCAACCACCATTTGATGTATAGGGGATGATAGCCCTGTTACAATGTACAACTGAATTTGGGAGCAGACTTTGAAAATGAAAGCACGGAATGACTGACTTCCTTGTTGCTAGTTATAACAAAATCTCATTTGTTCTGTGCTGATGGATCTTCATAAACTCATATTTTTAGGAAAATTTCTTTTGAAGTTTTCAAAACTATAGCCACTATTCGTTAGCATATAACAATTCACATATTTCTATAATTACAAAACTGTCGTTAAAATGTTCAAATATTTTCAAAAACAGTTCTTCATATTTTAGACACTACATAACAATTTAAAATCTTTCAACTTTTGAACAGGTTCTTAAAATTCAAGAAACTTATAATAAGCAGCTTTAATACCAAACCAGTCAAACATCAAACCACACCTTAAGAGTACTCCCTGTCTAAACAATGCCAACAACCGAATCTGAAAATAGCTTCTACTTCTGCTACAATGATAAATTGACTGCTTACTTCTCTGTTGAGGTGCTTGTCTGGTTGGAGAAAACACAGCAGCATTGGTGCCAACATCTGTGGTCGGAGACCTAGCATTGTTACCAGGAAAGTCGGTCATGATAGGTTCTCTTTGGCTTAGTTCACTGAGTCCCATTGATAGCTGCTGACACATTGAGGTGATGTCTTCTTGTTGGACATTATTCTTTTGAGTTGCAGCCACTGGCTGCATCGTGGTCGGCTGTTGGAAAGCTTGGAATTGTGACCCTGGTGGCATACGGTTCGGACTTGTTGGTGACAGTGATGAAGTTGGTGATCCTGAATACAGCAATCAAAGTGAAAATGTTACAATGATACATTTCAAGTCATCTACAATATATATTTGGGAAATTAACCCCACATATTTTTCATGTATGAAAGTGTCCGTCTTTCATACAATGCAGATGGCGCATATGTACATGTACGTTACCGTTCAACAAATGCAAATATGGTCTAAACACATAAATGTGGAAAGTGTCTTTGAATATCTTATCTTATCTTGTCGAAGTCACCACTGACAATTCTTTATAGAACTTTGTCGTTTGTTTTATTTAGTACACACTGCAATTCATACATCCTACATAACCTTGTCAAAAAAATCGACCGTAAATGAAAGCCCTATTAAACAAAGGTTTGACTGGGCAAAATAGCTTTTCCGCTCTTTTACATAACTATTTATTTTCTTTGTAGCATAATTATATTCTGTGATGTAATCTGTGAATATCCCAATTTCTATTACATCACATCCATATCTCTCAGGTGACCCACAGCCCCCCCCCCCCCCCCCCCCCAAGGAAACAGACACATGATGACTTGCCCTCTTGACCTGTCCAGTATGTGTGTGATGATGTACATAATTTTAGCCTTACCACTTTCTTCTTGTAGACTCTGCAAGTCTTTCTGTCTTTGTAATGTAGATGGTAACTCATTCAGTCGAAGTGATAACTGCCTCTTGAATGGAGACTGAATAGTTCCAAGGCTTGGAAAGCCACGAAACGATCCTTGTCTTTCCAGCATTTGTGCACTGGCATGTCGTCTGGGTACTGCATTTGGCAGGTGCACAGGCTGCACTGGAGGTGGAATGATTTCTGCAATGAGAGAGAAACATAACATGAGATGCCTGAAGAACAAGATAAGTGAATAATAAACATAATACTTATAGCATGAAAGTTTGAAGCTCATTAGTCTTAGCACTAGAGACTGAAAGCTATAATATTTTGAGACAAATCCACTCCTATGGCTTATCTTACCCACAAACTTTCAAAATAAAGATAAGATTTATTCCATCAATATTAAGTTTTCTTTCCATACATTTCCATACGTTTAAATTGCAGGATTCTTCCCTTGTTTTGGAATAACAATATTGACATGATTTTTTGAAATACTAATACATGTACTATTACTACAAACCTATTCACATGTTATAGCCAGTTTAATGTTACCATTCACCGGCTCTGTTTGATACAATCATGCAGCAACCATACAGAAACTGCACATGTTACACTTAAGGATAGCAAGATTGAATGAACAGTTTCTTGCGACATTTGGTCTAAATGATATGAACTAACCTGCCACCATCAGTGAACACTAACATGAAATGGATTGTATCAATTTGGAAATGTGCTTTCTACACAGAATTCATTTGAAAAGATAAATTATTGAAAAATCAAATTGCTACTTCTTCTTTGTTCTATGTGTGACTGTGTAGCAAATATACAGGAAGCTTCAACTGTCTATAACTCAGAGAATGGCTTTACAAAATTGAATGCCAATGGAGAGATCTTGAGTTTTAAAAAGTCTGAGACAAATTTGTTGTTGTTTCTTGTGCTGCATACTTTACTACACATGGCATGACACGTTTGACAAATTGAATGTTCTTCAAGTACAAACTAAAAACTGTGTATACATGTATATCAACACAATTTGTATGTGTACTTATGTAGTGAATGAATGTATACACATTTGGCTGACAGTTACTGTTATCCTTCATTGATTCTGACATACATGACAAGTAGCAGTGAGGTATTTGAAGCTTGGTAAACACACTATGATTTGATCAACAAGTTTAAAACTTGGAGAAGTTTCAGTTTTTAGGATCAAGATCAAGAAATAATATGTGCATGTCACTGGTAGTGATGTATTGTTTCTATGATAACAGCTTGGTAAATGCAGAAATCTTAAAATTTGAGATGTTTTACGATGGTTCAAAACAATGAAATCGTATTCATGATTTCTAAGAAATGCTGCCTTCTAATTGATGTCTTTATTTAATCACTACATTATGTGAAGCTTGTCTGGAGGGCAAACTACCAAAATTGGTGTAATAATGTATGCTTGATTTGGTACATTCTATGTTAATCTACACCTGTCAACCCCATTTATATATAATGGTATCATTATCCTACAAGAAGACAATAGGAATGACCCACTATATGCGGTTAATGGGGTAACCAGGTCAGATCAAATGCAAACATGTTCTAATTTGAATTTATCAACAATCTTTCACATTTACCTGTTCTGCTTTTCTCTTCTGCTTCTCTCCTCTGCTGTTCCAATTTTTCTGTCAGTGTCGGCTCCCTGAATGAACCCTGTCTGGCAAAGCTAGTCTTGTTCACATCAAATTCAACTTTGACCCCACACTCCTTGTCACGTCTCTGTTTTCTTTCCAGGCAAGCAGAAAAGGCACAGCCTACAGCATGACTCAACCGTTCTCCCTGTGAGAATCAAAGCACATCATGTCAACATAAAAATACATATGGATGAAATCTGTAACATCACTTGTTTCATAGTTTCATCCTAATGATAATTTGCATGCATATACAATGTAGTTATTGTACTAACTTCTTTCTACTCCTGGTGTCTCTCTTTTTCGGCACCTTTGACAATTTTCAAATATTTGCACATAAAAAGTAAAAGTTGGCAAACATTTAAGATCACATGCAAGATGACACTCCTCCTAAATCTGAGTCGCATCCATCATGTGTACTTCTTTGGAGGGATGTGCATAAATATTGAAACTAACTGCCAATTACAGCCGTGCCCCCTGGGTTCAATTCATCATTCCTTTGAACTATAGAGCACCAATTGTCTGCCTTTATAAAATTCCATTCTTGATTTATGTGTTTGAACAAAACCAGTTCATCTCTATCTATGTCTTCCTGTGTATACACAGTACACATACACCAAGGTCTACAACTATTGACAGAGTTAGCACTCTAGGAGCACATATTTCAGTTTTTCTTGACAATGTCTACATACATGTACATGTTTGTCATTAGGGCATGAGTGTAGTATGACACCAGAAACCACACTTGTCAATGTGGAGGGTGAACTGTGAATACGTACCATATAAAGTAGAATTGTCATGGCTGGACTTGTGGAGGTATGAAATGACACAATAGGTAACAATAGACAAAACCTGTCTGAAGATTAAGCGATGTTTGATTCAAACTACAATGTAAATTAGTTTATCAAATTTGTTACCCACAATAGGTACACGTATTTCATTTATAGTATGATACCTCCTTTGTCGTATTTACACCCATAATTCTCTTTAAACAACTATGTAGAGTAAAAGAGAACTAGAGTTAACAATATCTATGATGTTTTTCTACACAACATACTATGCCACTTCATTCCACTGATATTTAATAGTAATCTATTGATCTATTTGCACTAAATTAGAGACAAGTATTGAAATACCCCAACCCTGGGATTTCAACCCTACATTCTTACATTATTGTTATCTCATCAGTGGAGCCATAACGATTTACGTAGGATTTTTGTTTTGTTTTGGACCAACTTATATATAGGTCTGGCAGACAACTGCTTTTCACAAATAATTTTCAATTTTCAATTTTAATCTGAAATATGCTTCAAAACAGTATCTCCCAAGGTACAAAATTGCTAACTTTATGTCCAGGTTCTGTTTTCGTGGAATAGATTACCCACAATGCCCCTTATATACCCCTGTTGTATGTTTCAGTGCAAGACCTGAACACTGACTATTCAATTTGAAGTCTGTCTAGTCATTAAATACTTACCGAATCTCTAGAGGCAATAAAAGCATGACATAGCCATCGTCTTGTTGTACCATCTCGACAGATATAGGAGAACGCCCTTTCATTATTCCTATCAGGTGCACAGAATGACACCTTTTCTATAGTCTGGTCCACAATCAGACCCTGAAATATACAAAGAAAAATACACAATGAATGTTACACACTGGTACATTATGATTTATGAGGCTTCAACTCTGTCTGTGAAAGTTTGTTTTATACAGAGATGTCTGAAACACAAAGATATGCATTGTCACCGGGAGATACAGGCAAATATTGACATGAATAATACTCAGATGATGAGTTTGCTCCAATGATCTAGATATTTTCAGTTGGAATATGCAATTTACATACGTGTCTGCTACAGCCAGCTACTCTTTGTACTGCAATGTATGATAAAGTGTACATATGTACAAATAAGTTTATACTGTACTCTACAGGTCAGGTAAGGCAACGTCAAGCACATTGCAAGTTATGGCCAGTTAATTTTGGACGAAGGGGTATTGCATATTTTACAGCAAGCTACATGATGTAAGATACACATTTCAATTTGCTCTATCATCTATGGTAAGGTTTTTGGACAAATTCAAAAAGTAAGGATGTGGTACATATGAAAGGTAAAATAAGAGCACATATACATGAAGCTATGGTATGGTAACATTTTGTAAGTTTATACTTTAGAGTTGTGTTTTAACCTCATAAAATGGAAAGTTACTTTGACTTCAGAAACAAGATGCACGTAGCTTTAAAGTTTAAGTCAAGTATGAACAACCTGCAGTGAGGAGTATACATTGTACATACATGTAGTTCTTGATGGAAATCAATGACATGGGAATCAGAAAGGCTTGTTGTGAACACATCACAAACCACTGTTAACAGAGTGTTGCCATTCTATATAAGTTACGAAGAGTACATCACATCCCAGTGCTTAGCAGTAATGACATGCACTGTACACTACACATACACATTGTGGTTTCCTATTCTAGGTTTCCTATGCTAGGGTTATATACAATGTAGTTCATTACAATGTACAGCACAGTACATTACTTCCACACTATCACTCACAATCTCACCTACATGTATGATATCCTCTCACAAAAACAAAGGAACCGTTGCAAAATTTAAATTCAAATTACACCATTTCTATTTCTGGTTGGATGGTGATTAAAATCCCCAGCTGCTATTATGTAAAGGTCAGACTAAGGTCACACATACAGAGCACAGAGACAGCCATGAATAACATATACATGCACTCCGTGGCCCTGCAGTAATATCTATTGTAAAGACATTTAATCCATGCAGAGGGATGTATGGTTTGATCTGCACTTGTATGCATACATGTACATACATTGTACAGAAATAGACTACACATCCAAATACATATCCTATTTACATCTTGGCATTGCACTGGAGTACAGCTACTATTAAACTACATGTACTTTCTATAATTGTTATTACATTCATATAAATTTCATGTGTGCTGCAAAACTGTGTTCTCTTTATGAGCACTATTGTTAAATTATTACTTTTTCATTCATGTTTCTTCTAACCAGTCACCTTAATGCTGACACCATCCCTGACAGCAATTAAGAAGATGTATGTGTATGTATATGTTGTACAACACTAAGAAAAGTTCATTCATTTATTGATGTTATTATTGGCACTTCAATAAATTTTATAGTCACGAGAGAGAGAGAGAGAGAGAGAGAGAGAGAGAGAGAGAGAGAGAGAGAGAGAGAGAGAGAGAGAGAGAGAGAGAGAGAGAGAGAGAGAGAGAGAGAGAGAGAGGGGGGGGAGAGAGAGAGAGGGGGAGAGTAATACAACTCGTAAGGACACCTATCTTCTGGTTACCATAGTAACAAGACATCATTAAATGAAGTGACGCATCAAAGTGTTCTGTGTTATCTGATGATAGACATATGATGACATACCAGTAGTCTTGATGAGTTGTTGAATTGAGGAAAGGTTCAAATTGAATTCTACAAATGTACTAATCAGTGTCACACACCTCTCTATAGTATTTCACTAGTTTTTAAAATTTTTCCCATTTTGGTATTCTGTAAAGGGATCAGTGTGTGTGTCATTATAGAAGTGTAACTGTACAACACACAGTTTATGCTTACTACGTAATAGTTACTCTGACTTTTCATTTGCTTTTTATGTAATTTCCCCGATGATCATGAGATTGAAATGTGCCATCCTTGCCCTTTCACAAAATGCTTGGGGAACCTGCATCAAAGTCGGCCTCCCTAGCTTGATGGTAAATATATGGTTGGGTCAATAAACTGGTGTGTGTAGTTGTGCTTAATATTTTCCTTGCCTGTTTGTTGTAAACGTATCAGATGTAAATGTAGCTATATAAATACACAACGACTCAGTACCCATGATTTATCTAGGACTATTTCTAGTTTTATTATCAGTATATTTTATCTGAACAATAAAGATTTTATGCTGCAGGTATCAGTTTCAGATAGTCTGTGTTCAATTCTACATATCATATTTTTACTATTATCAATAACTTAAAGAATTAAAAATTAATTTAATTTCTTAAAAAGCATACTAAACTACGCCTCAGTGCTTTTCATGATGCTAAGATATATGGATAAAATGACAATAACATTTACAATTTACGTGGCTACATTGACATACGTGTACATAGCTGACAAAAATGAAACAACAGAATACACTTGTTTTCTTCCAGCAAGAGTTCAAATTACAAATGAGCTGGAAGTATAGTTGTGTCTAGGTGATGTTTACAAGCTTCCTTTACACACGAACTGAAGTGAAAAACTGACAGGCAGATTTTTCACATACAACTGTACATCTAATAGCCATGCTTGCAGTGTCAATCAGTAATATACACACTTTCTCTCAGCTATATGAATTTTGTCCATCAGTAATGCATACTCTTTAGGTTCTAGTTCATGAAACTCACGACATAGAATAGCTGGTACATGTACCCCCTTATGTTATACTAGGATTTGTGGATAAGGTCACCCTTCTAGACTGTGACAGTGCTTATTACAACTACTGGCATATCATATTAGATCATCAAGAAGTCTCTAGAACTGCACGAGATGTGTCTGTTACAACATCTGGCATATATGATAGCATGTACCTAGCGATGCTAGAAAGACTGATTTCTTGATAAGTTCATAGTTCATAATTCTCAACAACTGACAGTGACACCATGACTGTTAAAACAGCTGGTGTAGTCAAACTGTGTATCTAGATTAGGATACATATATGTTCACAATTCTCTACATGTACAACTGAGAGACTATGGCTGTTTAATACAAATACTGGCAGAGTGAAAGTGTACCTACATTCTAGCATTATATGACAAGCATTGACCCATCAATGGACATATTTTGATAAGTGTTGAATAATGTGTGGATGTGAGAATGGATCAGGTTATCCACTATTTCCTGTGTTGTATACCCACTGGTAATCAGACTGTTATACATGTACAGTATTAGTATGAATCACCATCATGGAACTGACATCTCAAATGTACTATAATCTCACACACTGTGACATCACTGATAACTATGCTCATCAAGACAGTTATACATGTACATATGTTTAATGGCTAGGAGATTTTTCTAATCAGCAATTAACAGACAGTAAAACAGTTGTAAACATAATCAACCCTGAAATTGCCACCTAAGCAGTTTGATTACTGGGAACATTACAAACCAGACTATCAAAATCAGACCTTTAGACAAAACTTATATGTTTCATGCATGATTGACAGGCTAAGCTATCCATACCTATGTTTTCCATGCATGATTGACAGGCTAAGCTATCCATACCTATGTTTTCCATGCGTGATTGACAGGCTAAGCTATCCCTACCTATGTTTTCCGTGCGTGATTGACTGGCGAAGCTTTTCCCTACCTATGTTTTCCATGGATGACAGACAGGCTAAGTTATCCATACATGTACCTATGTTTTCCATGGGCAAAATTCATCACCAAAACACACTCCAGAAATTCAGTATTTGATATAAAATATCAATGAGTGTAGTCATATCATATGACTTTAATATAAAAGTACCGATAATTTACAAATCTGCTGCAATCAATTTTCTCTTGGACTCTCACAAACAAACAGACAGACAAACAAACAAACATACAACCTGTTTCATGTTAGTATTCTGTGGCTCTGTTTGATACAACCCCAGAAATCAATAAGAAATTGCACATACTACACTTTATTTTAAGATAGCAAGATTGAATGAGTACAGTTGTTTGTGACATGCTGTCTAAATGAACAGAACTAACGTGTCACCATGCAGACATCAAATGCAGAAATCATTCCATTTTGACAAAATGCAGCACGAAATTATGATCTTGCTATCTGGAAGTGTAGAATGTACAGTTTCTGTGTGGTTGTATCAAACAGAGCCAGAGAACACTATTATGAAATGGGTGGTACTACCTGGGTATCAAACATTAGTGATGAACACGTAATTGTCTAAAAGAGCATACACATACATTTAATGTTATCTGCACAAAACTCACAATATACAAATGTAAACAATACAATAATTTGTAGTCAGAGTATCATCTGCGACTTGTCCAAATCAGTAACTTACAGAAATGACATCCAGGGTCTGAGTTACATACATACCCTGCTGACAGTGTGTGCCTTATTTGGATATGCTATTATTAGTCAGTTATACAATAACATTTAGTCTGTGTAGAAAACAACAATAACCTTTCAACTGCTCACTATTGTTCTGTTTTATATTGTGATGACACACCACTGTCCACCTGTTTGCCTATCATCTATTCACAACAATTGTTGTGCTCTGTACAAACTATACTGATGTGTCCCCTCAATTCAATTGTAGTCACAGACGGTGGAGTCTGGGATCCATAGGAGTTCACTCCAGGTAATATGGTACACCAAGAACATAAATAACTAACAAACATGGATAGATTGTATATAATTCAACTCAATATATAATTTCTTGTCTCTTGTTGAAACTGAGATACACATATGCTAGCCCTGTTTGTGGGATTTGAACAATATAGTCTTATTTCAAGGATGTACATGTACATACAACTTGTATGTAGCTAATTTTAGGAAACAGACTCATAAAATCGGCCTAATTATGGAAATATACTGGTCGTCGGTCGGTCACAAAGAGCTCTCGTTTGTTAGGAACATCTTCAGTTGAAGTGAGCATTAAATGGTTTTGGAGTCAATGAAGCAAATGACGTGATAAAGTAGTTATGGCAACTGCTGTGCTAATTCATAGACGGAGTGCAGTCAGTGTTTTGATGTAGCTATTTGTTGTCTTGTCAGTAGCAGCCATTTAAACTCACTAGATTTGTGAGAAAAACAAACAATTTCATGTGAACAGTTGATGAAAGTTCTCAGGGCAGTCATTTTTTGAAGCCTGTAAATTGCTTCAACAATTAGATTTATCTAAATGCTTTTAACAGAAGACTTGGCAAAATTATTATTAACAATATGTGAATGTTACATGTATTTACCAATCCTATTAGCCATCAGTCTCGGATTCCCTTGGCTTGTACAAATGTAGGTAGTGTTTTACATTTTCATGGGGGAGGGGGGGGGGGTGTGGAACTCAAAATCATGCTGACCATTGAGATGGCAAGGCCCAGGGCAGGGCACACAGTATTCCATCGTCCTTTTATATACAGTAACTGTAAATGTACATGTATGATGCATCTATTTTTCCCTGTCTTTCATTCATGCTACAACAAGATTCAATTTAACTTATGGCTGCCTTTAGTCTACAATTGCATTTTCTATTTTTGTTCATCTTATCAGGTGCCTAAATATGATTACAGTAAGTGAAGCTTATACCTTGTGGCAGGAGATGTACATGTACAGACAGTAGACTAGTGTGTTCAGCTAGTTCAGTATTGAAGTCCAGCTGACATGGAAAGAGACAGCAAAAGTTAATGCAGGCTTTTGCTAACAAGGAAAACTTGGTAAAAAGTCACAGCTGCTGCAGCTGCTGTACTTACGCAGCACAATGTATTGGTCTATTTTTACAGGACATGTTTCCTGAAAGAATGTGGAAACACAATCTGAGCATGACTGCAGTGACTTCCTAACTTGATTTCCTGGCTATGTGATCTCCCACCACACAGAAGTCTCCTATGTCTTTATTTTCACTTTGGCTGTAATTCAAGACTACAGAACTAGTCAAAGAATGAAGGTTGGGCTATTAAAGGGCCACGCGACTTTCATTTGCTATATACATATTTATCAAATATAAACTAGCCCTAAGATCTAGGTATCTGGCTGGACATTGTACGCTGTTCACAAGTATGCGAAGTCAGACAACAAAGTAATATGCACTTCGTACATAAATTTTGTAAGCTTCAACCTTGACATGATGCACATGTAAATTTCTATAATAAATTTGTACATCTGCCATTTTCAACATTTAGACCTACTTTTAGATTTGGGTTCATACATTTTTCTATGATCTCAAAACAGCATAATTAAGTAATTAAGGCATGTTGAAGTCAGATTAGACTTGTACATTGTACTGTGTACCAAATTTCAGATACATGGAGTGACTTTTGAACACGTTTTAAAATAAGCATCACCATCTATGTCAAGGTCAGGCATGACAAGTTAGCTTTGACTTGACTTCTTGTATAGTCTATTGCAGTACTTTGTCCATGGCTTGAATACATGTAATAAAAGTTTGTGGTATATTACAATGTATTACATGACAGATAAAATTGAAAGCTTACAATGTGTATATTTATATGGGATGTAAATTCTACCGGTAGTAGGCTTTGGTGTTTAGGACTGTACAACATGTAATTGGGTCAAAAACATTGCATTGTGCATCATACTAGTAAATATAAAGTATATGTATTATATGTACACCAAGTATCATATCCTACAACTCAGTATGGGGTGTGGGTGAACCATTAGCTGTGTGAAATTGTAATCTAATTTAGGTTTGAATACAAAGCTGCTAGCACAAAGCGACAAGTAAGTGTCTGTGAAGGGTGGTTAGCTGGAATCCACCATTGCAAAGGATCTACATGTAGGCTGAAAGGGTTGAAAATACGGCCCCTGCCAAATATTCATATACATGTACCGTTTGTTTATCCTACAAAAATGTTTGATGTTTTTCAGTTACAACCTGATATCTATTACATAAAGTGTACAATGCACCAGTAAATTGTTTATTATGTATTTATATGCAGTTTCTTTACAAAAAGTATGAGGCTTATAACTCATCTCTAAATAAATGATGTTACTAAAACTTGAAGAATTGTGTATATTTTTAAAAATATATATATAGCATCCAACAAGCATTATTCAATAACATACATGTAAGGACGGTTCAGTATTGGTGCAGGATGAAACTGGAGTACCCAGGGAAAACCTGCGTTGTTTGGTAGACTCAAACTGAATGTTTGACACTCTTCTAACTTATAGTGTGGTAAATTTAATCAAACTCTTAATGGGTTCGAACCCCAACCACAGTGGTAAGAGGCAAGTGGTTTGTGACCACTCAGCCACAGACACTCCTGGTTTGTTCTAAATGTACATATAGGGAAATTTGCTACTTGCAGACTTTGGAAACCTGCCATTTGTACAAAACAGAGCAATACATTGTGTTTTTTTCTGCTGGAGCTACAAAAATATGTGTGTGTTGTACTGTTCCCAGTAAAGGGGCCTGTGGTTTCGCAACGATGACATCCCTGCTAACTAGTCAGCATTTCATTCCAATATATCTATATACAACAAGACAGCATGGATTCTCAGCTATTGCCACACCATGTGTTTTATAATGCTATGAATGGTGTCATGTTGATGCCTGATAATAAAATGAATTGCAATGTTTGCCATAAACTAAGCATTAATCATAATATTAGTGACCTGTGTTAGTTTTATGATGAGATTGAGGAATTGATTGTGAAATGTTTTTTCTACAGTTTGTTGTCATAGAAACCTATATTAAAATGAAACACTATTTTGAGTCGGTTTCAGTTTGCCTTGTTCCTTGTATTTACTTATCAATAATGAATGTGCTTATCAATTTATCCATTATGAACATAAGAAAGAAATATAGCTGTATAACATTTCTAATTTTGAAATAAAAATATTTAAATCTTACTATTTGATCACATTCAATTTGTTCACAAAGCTTATAGCTTATTAAACTAGTATGAGAAAGTAGTATTAATTTGCAGTATTGGCAATTGTGAATTCAAAATGGCTTCCTGCCATCTTTGTTGATGTAAAGTGACCTTGCATGGACACAATTGTTATGCAAATTACAAAGGATTTAACCTCTGACCTTGACGACATCCTAATAAAGAGTGGAATGTTGGTTGTCATAATCACAACATTCAAATCATTAGGGTAAGAATGTTTTTCATCAAAGGAAATATTCAAATCACACTGTAAACAAAAACTTTCCATGAGGGGGAAATGTTCAATATTATAAGTCAGAGAGAGATTATCGTTCATTTAGTAGGAAATTGAAAAAAATTGGGGAAAAAAGCTTTCCATTCGGAAGGGATTACTAATCAAAATTAAAAGTTATTACGAGATTGATATCCTGGATTGACATTCATGTACTATTAAGAGGAAATTGCTAGAAACCATAGTAATGTTTCCCCTACTGCTGACATTCTCAAATTTCCAACATTAGTCAAACCTACACCGTATTTACAGATAGCTACAAAAGTAAGATCCAAACGGTACCACTATGATATTCAGAATACAACCTAAATTTTCTAGGCACTTTTTAATGATACCAAAACCATTTTATGCTCACTTCAACTGAAGATGTTCCTAACAAACGAGAGCTCTTTTGTGACAGACACTAATTTTATAACAGCACACGTGTGTAGTAGAATTTATGGACTAATGTTACAGTGAGGTTTCCATTGGCGTATGTTTTGTATTTTGCTTCATTTAGAATGATAAAGCTGCTAAAATCTATACAAGCTAGCAGTTTCATAACTGGGTTTTGAAAGTATCATGTGAACTTTAAGTATGCAGTAGTCCCTGGTATTACATCCCATCTATGGATTTAAGTTTCTTATTTTTTCAGACAATCTGTCTCCGTTGTCAGGCAAACTACATCACTAGCCCTGAGGCATACATGTCTCACTTCAACTAAGTAATGTACTATATGTACCATCTTCCTCTTTATGGAGCGCATGTCTTTGTTACGTTATGACAGTCATACAGGAAGTTCAAACAATGATGTATACATCAGTATTGCTACAGGTCAAACTTCCATTTATAAATGTGGTGAAAATACTAGGTACCAGACTCACATAAGCCAATGAGATTTGCCTATCTTTGCAGATCTTCTCTCACCAAACCATATACATTGTAACAATAGATACTTTTTGGAGGCATTTCAGTAGATCAAAATGTAACAATAATTGTATCAGATGATAAAGATATAGCAATCATTTTGATATGACATTGTTAGGTAGATTTTTGTTGTGTCAAGCCAGATAAAGTTTTGTTTCAATTTAACTGGCTTCCATTGTATAGATACTGAAGACAGTTGGGAGAGTAGGTCAGTGAAACCATACTATGATCTTACCTTGTTGTCTTCGTCAACAACTCTTAGACCGTCAGAGGAAACCCAGAGCACTGCTCTCACTTTCTTCCTGCCACTCTATAAAGTCAAATAGTATACAGTAATAAGGTTTATAGTCTTACATGTGTCTGTCTGTCTGTCTGTATGTATAATCTTACATACATACATGTACATACACACATACATACATACATACATACATACATACACACATACATGTACATAACACACATATGTACATGATACCTACACACACCCCCACTCACCCACCCCCCCCCCCCCACCCCCCACACACACACCTTTAGTATAATTACACATAAAATCAAAATACAAATCAAAGACACGTGACTTACATCCTTTAGTTTACGAACTGCTGCCTCACATATTGGCATTCCTCTGGATTCTGTCACTTCCATACTTCCTAAATACTGAAATTAAACAAGAACACAAATACAATATTACAGCACATATTTGCATTGGTTAATTTACAACAATTCAAAATCTACTACGGAGTACAAGATAGTATTTATTACATGGAATACATTGATTTGCAAATGAATAACTACAGGATGGCGATATAAACAGAAATGAATGCATATCAATGTGCATGGTAAGTGAACTGTGAGGGTCTGAACTGATTAAACTGAAAATATGGGATTAATTGTGTTGTTATTCTAAATCACTGCAATGCACATATCCATGTATATGTCAGTAGTCACTGGCCATATAGCCTTTAGAAGTAATGCACGAGTCAATGTAATGCCCGAGGGACCCCACCTCTGGCGATACGGGACAAATGTGGGGGATTAGACCGTGTTTGCCCTGAAACAATGCCCAAGGGGGTGGGGCAATTGCCTCATATTGACCTCCCTAGTCATTTTCACGGACGTAAAATAGTACTTGTGTGTCAGTCAGAATTTTTTAATGCCCCACCCATTATGGTGGGGGAAATGTTGGTAGTTTTACTTGTTTTAGGTGGGGATTTTCCAGAATGTCTTACCCCAGGGGGTGGGGCATTTGTCAAATTTTATAAGACTAATTTCCAAATCCCCCACTATGCCCCGAGGTGGGGTGGGTGGGGGTTGACATTGACTAGTGCATAAGTACAAGTAGTAAGTACATGTACACAATGTGACACTATGTCAGGGTATATTTATACTAGAATGCAAACACACTATATTTCATAAAGCTAGTAAGTTTATAATCAGAGTCAACTAGAATACTTAAAATAGTAAAGTGTGAAAAATGTTTCACTTTCCACTGCTAATCTTATATTTGATTTTTGAAACTACATTTGACTACACTGGGTGAGGATTTGTTTCCAACTACTGTGCACTATCAAGGGTCAAAGGTTATCTGTTACTTTTTGTTCCCTGTCTTCACTCAGCATAGCCTCTCTCACTACCATCATATCTTATCTTACTAATAGCAGAAGGACAATCAACAGTCCTTGGCCATGATAAATTCTTTCCAAGCTGTCACATTAAATCAATGTTTTACTGTCCTTCTTTCCATACCGACCAGTTTGAACTATAACACCACAACAATGGATAATGGCTTTTTATGTCCTTGAACAACCAAAATTCTGATCTTCATCTAAGTTTACCCTTACAAATAATACCTTTACACTGTACAAATGTAAGTATCCCATGGGAAATGACAACCATGTGGAACTATTTGGGAATTTGAGAATTTCAATGGTCACACAAACATGTGAACACGGCTCATTATAATATAGTAATTTAGATGTTTACATGTGTTTTCAATTATGAATATTACGTATATCAGTCTTATTTAATACTTTAAAAATTCATCTCTAACCTAAGCCTTCACAATCCACCATACATGCATATACAAAACATTTTGAAACATCTGTCATAGGATTATAAATATGTTAATCAGATGCAAATTAACATGACCTGTCAGGCTTGATCTGATTGGTCTGATATTAGGTCAATCGGTATCACTGCATCAACCAGCACATGGTGAAGAAATTACACAATACAGGTGAAATAAAGGATGTTTGTGCTAATCTCCCCCCACCCACATACCTCAGTATATCTAGTAAAATATAAAAGCTTAGATATCTGAATATAAAGACTTTACCTACAATTTGGAGTTTATTCATTTTCACAGAAAGAGATATTAATATTTACTAAAATGAATCTCTCCAGTACATGTCATTTCATAAGTGATTTTTAAGTACACCTTCTTTTCAGTTCTTACACATGATTTTTTACTATGTGCTGTACAGTGTATAGTTCTTGATGAAACATTCTAAGATATAATAAACCCGGGTATACAACTGTCAGAAACATAACTTTTTACCGCCTTCACTGCTGAACATGTTTACATCTAGATACACATGGCATCCATAGTGAATAGGATTGCCTGTATTCATATCCATGTTGTTTGGTCAGTACCAGTATTTCTGTATTTCTACACTCCCAATATTCTACTTACTTTCACAGGAAAGTTACATGTTCCAGCTCTGACTGACTTCTCATCTTCCTGCCACTGATGCGGTTTACTGCATTCTGGCACGTAGCTTTCTCTTTTGCTAAGAGTACGCCGTAGTTTCTTCATCCTGAAGGATTTTCGTATTGACTTTCGGAATGATCTGTGGAAATTGTTGGTTCCAACACGAACGCCTCCTCCACTTCGCGACTGGGTTGAATGAAATAATCGTCTGCAACACACAAAGGAAAGAAGATCTTTCAGTTAGTAAAGCAAAAGAATTTGATTATAGAGATGTACAGTGTACTTCATGTATGATATGGTTACATTTGCAGTAATGTATACACGGCTTGTAGACCATATGCAAATGCACAGTGTGTTTCATGTACAGTGCAACTGTATTCACAGTACCGGATACTACACACATGGTCAGAGTGGCACAAAAAATGCCAATATTTTATTATTTATACATCATTGCTTTATCTATCCAAGTAACTTTTTATTGAGCTGTACTGTGTACATGTACATGTAGTTGTTTCAACCACCCATGTTTGAAAATTTTAAAGTTAAATATAGCTTTGTTCTAATGACTGGATTGCTAACTTCCTGCAGTTATAATTCTTCCCCAGTCACTGAATAACTTTTGCAAATGAAGAACTAAAAGCATAGAGAAATCTTTGTGAAGACAAAAAAGCTGTATGGATAAGAATTTGTCATCTTGGCAATATTCCACTTCAGATATAATTGTACCAGACATGTGAAATTATAGGACAGCTAGCATATTAAACAGCTATCCTGTGGAGAAGGGATTAGTGACTTTGTGGAAATAATAGGGTTGAATTTATTGATAGATTCACCTTTAGATTCTGCCTACTTTTATAATATGGGGTAGTTGAATGGTGTCTGATGAAATTCACACTGCCCATATCAACATTATACCTTTTGTCACAAAGATACAAACAGAAGATGACATACAATGTACATCTACACATTACATTATCTGAGATTTACTTCTTGTCAGAAAATGTTTTAAAAGCAAATGTTGGTTATTTTAATGGCATGTACAAAGTTGAAAACATCCTTTTTGTGTTTGTGTGACGTACATTCTTTGTGGTCTCTTTCACCCTAGAGGTGTAACTGTACATGCATACAGAAAAAACAATAGTTTCCAAACAAGGAAAGAATGTAAAGTGAAGGACCTAAAATAGTGTGTGATGTAACTCTAACAGTCTTGTTTTTGTTATACATGTATGCAAATGTTCAAGTATCAATCCAACAGTTACTGTGAATTCTGTTTTCATTAATTTATACATGTATGCAAAACAAATCAATAAACCAATGTAGTGTAAGTGTGAAACATGTGATCTATCCAACTGTCCCCTAAAGAGAATTCCAGTTTCCATTTTATATAACAACACAACTTTACAAGTGTACATGTATATATATACATCATGTGATGTTGGGTGTATCTACAATGTACATGTGCCTGTTTTGCACTCAAGAGACTGGTTCTGAAGAGTAATATTCCTGTTTTTGTTACAAATGTATATGTGATGCTTGGTCGGTGTATCAGTTCTAATATATTCCATAATGTCCTGATACGATTGCTGACAGACCTTGTGCTCCTCATTGAGTTTATAAGAAATATTGTCTTACATGTAAACCTAAACTAGACAAAGATTGCACGAAAATGAAGGCGTTGGCTGGTTGAATATGCATTATGTACATACATACATACATACATACATACATACATACATACATACATACATACATTACAATGATGATATGTATACATACATACACACACACACACACACACACTACATCTGCAACTAACAACACATGTACATGTAGTATTTATTGTTTATTTTAATAGTATCACCATCTACATATACACACAATACATAGTCACTGTCAGACATTTGTATGTACATGTATATCCAGTGAGTTGTAGACAGACATAGAATGTCCACATGTAATGGCATGTAAATGGGGCAGTCAGTTCATGACACTTTTTGCACTTCTTAGATGTGGTTGGAGCATAATACTACTTTGTTAAAAGTTTAATACATAGACCATTGTCCCCGGTGATAGAACCATGAGATGAATATTAAAGAAGCACCGACCCTGAAGTCAAGTCAGTACAATGCACGACTCGGCAGATGTTTTTACGTTGTTAAATGAAAGCATCAAATCAGTCATCACGTACAAAAATATATGTACATGTGATCAGATCGTGATTCCAAAAAATTTATGTATATAACTACATCATGCAAATATTAACATGATCTTTATGGAAATTGTTTGATTTGATTTCTTTCAAAGAAGAGACTCACATTGTTCTGTTTGTCTATATACATGATAAAGGGATTGGAGAGGTGTGGGATAATATACATATGTGTATGTAAGTCAGCACAGACTGATTACTTAAATGCCCATGTCTACATGATGTCATGGTGTTACATGATGACACTGATGTAATCATATGTTTCTATGGTAACAGACACTGAACAGTGTATCCTTTCAGACTTGCTTTCTAGATATCACTCCTGTACATGTATGTGTTAATAGCTCTAAAAATAACACAATATATTGGCAACTGTTAAAATGTGGACACCTAATTGTCCTTTTCGTGTTGTGGTGTCAGATCCATGTACCGGTATGTGATACTATATCTCTAGTACTAGCCCTTTACAGTAACAGCTGATATCCAAATTTTAGGGTGTACTTCCATAATTACTAAAAACCAAGTCCTACAAGGGCTAGTAGCCTAGTACTGTTCAGTGATCACTGCTTCTATAGGCTAGAGACCTGACATGGTTTAGCCCAAACCCTTCACTTGGTTGCTTTTGGCAATGTCCAATCTCGACTGTTGTAGGCTAGATGTTACCCCATGGCTTTGACCCTCAGGATCTCCCTTCACTGATGGATTCCCTCTAGACTATGAGTGTTGAGACAAGGCATTGCAGAAATCAACCAAGGGAAAGGATTTAGGGTCTTTGTGTTAATCATATATAAGATTAGTTGTAGTCTTACTATCTCAACCTAGCCAAACCACATACAGTAGCCTACCAAAACCTAGCCAAACCACATACAGTAGCCTACCAAAACCTAGCCAAACCACATACAGTAGCCTACCAAAACCTAGCCAAACCACATACAGTAGCCTACCAAAACCTAGCCAAACCACATACAGTAGCCTACCAAAACCTAGCCAAACCACATACAGTAGCCTACCAAAACCTAGCCAAACCACATACAGTAGCCTACCAAAACCTAGCCAAACCACATACAGTAGCCTACCAAAACCTAGCCAAACCACATACAGTAGCCTACCAAAACCTAGCCAAACCACATACAGTAGCCTACCAAAACCTAGCCAAACCACATACAGTAGCCTACCAAAACCTAGCCAAACCACATACAGTAGCCTACCAAAACCTAGCCAAACCACATACAGTAGCCTACCAAAACCTAGCCAAACCACATACAGTAGCCTACCAAAACCTAGCCAAACCACATACAGTAGCCTACCAATCTTGTGCAATCAAATATTTCCATGCCAACAAACGTTGAATTGAACATCCTCTACAGTGTACTCATCAACAAAACTGTCTGTGTTTTCTGAATGAAGACCAACAAAACATATCTCCATTCCATAAGACAAAAGAACTTGATATGATCATCATGTACAAATAGCCTTCATCTCAGCTGTTACAATACAGTCCTTCTGTTCCCTTTATTCATTTCAGCTTTGGCTGAAATGAAGTAAATGATCTGTGCTCGATAATTCTGATTACTTTTGTACAAGAGTAGATTGGCAGCTATACATGTAGCTATGCCAAACTACAAACATATCTTGTTCGATGTGTAACACGTTTTACTCTTGTGATCAATATACTACGCTTCATTTAATTTAAATAGAAAATGTAGACATACTGGTAAAATCTGTTCTCAAATCATTATCTATTCACAAGCTATGAAGTTTTCATAGAAACACTGATAAAATATGTTCCCAAACCCATTGCTATTTGTGTGCTTCCAACATTAGTCAGTCCAATCATTGGATTTGTAACTCTACTAAAACATATTTTGCATTTTTTCTATACTGCCTGTGGATATGGTGAATGACTGTCTATAAAACAGACAGGCAATGCCATCACTAACTTGCACTGAATATATATACATGTACTACCCCCAGCTCTCCCTTACATCATGACATATAAAGTGCCTATCAATTACTTGCACTGTCTGAATGGTAGTTAAAGCAACAGCATTCTCTTCTGAACCTATATTACAAAACTGCAAACAAGCTGTCTCTACTACTGTATGAACAAGATCTAAATTCGTACCCCCAGGCCCCTAATTAATTTTGATTGTAAGAACACATCTCCTACTGTAGATTACAAGTATACTTACATTTTGTATACCATACACATGCCATTTAGAAGTTGAACAAAAATATGAACTTTATACTGTGGCCGTTCTACATCACGACAACATGTGTTTACATCACTGGTTCTGCTGTGTTATAAATATATGTCAAAACGATAAAAATTACCATTACTTTCCCTATTCTTTTCTTTGATATTATTGCTGCTGGTATAATTATGTTAGTCTCTAATATTTTTCACATTCAGCCGGAAAATACTTGTAATGTAAGGGTTGTCACTACGAGACGACAAAGACCCTTAGGTCACTCGTATTTTCCTTGGCTGAACGAAGAAAAATCTTGGGGAATAACATCTAAGTATGTACCTATCTAGTGAAGAATATGGCATACAGAAATACACATTCATATCACAGTTGGTGGGAAGATAGAGATAACATTTATGGAAAGAGGTCAAGGTTAGCATTATTATTTCCTAAGATTTAACTTTATTAAATTTTTACTAATTATCCAAACATGGTAAGGTATTAGATGTAAGGCAAGTCTAAATATACGGAAAAGAAAGTGTTGATGTGACTGGTTGTCAGAGAAAGACTTTTTCCTGTAGTCTTAATATTAAATAATGACTTTGAAGTACCTTCATAAATAATTACTAGAATCTTTCAAACGGTGTCAATGCACCCTAGCAATATTGATTTACATATACAGTACAACAATGACAGCTGAAATCACTTCTCATAAATGCAATGATCAAATGTTAAAAGGAAGTAGCCATGTCTTAATGAAACATAAATAGTACAGACATGCAAATATTCTTCCCCTAATTTATGAGAAAACTATGATTGAAAAAGACTAAGTACATTTATACACCTGATATTTATCATCATTCATGTATTTCTCTTGAATTACACACAGACTACTATGGTGGAAATTGTCAAGGATTGGCAGAAGACCACAAGGTATCTGGTGAATGATTTAACAATGGTGGATAAAAATATCACTGATGACACTTTCTAGTTTGATTTAAAACACAATTAAATTGTGTGATATACAGTAAATTACTTGTACAAACAAGTACATAATGTCCATTCTCTTTTTAAAAAGTAAACATTGAATGATTTTAATGAGTTTTTTTTCTATATTGGAAAGTACATGTATATGACTATATACAAATTGTCATCCCATACCCCACTACACAACACATGTACATGTACTGAACTGACATATAACATTGACATACCATACCCCACTATACAAATGCTATACAACACATGTACATGTACTACACTGACGTATTACATTGACATACCATACACAATCACTGTAAGAGTATCATATATACATTCTGGTCATACTCAAATCCCCAGTTGGTCAGTTAATAAAGATCGGTCTAGTCTATATGACATACATTTTTGTACTTTAAACAGAGAATGCTTCTGTAGTACCAGTCTGTCACTGGTTGTACATACTAGAATGTCACTGAGTACATGTACATGTAGTAACTAGTGACTTCCTTTTACAATAACTAGTCACAATTTTTTGAAAACCTTTGAGTTATTATATATAATTATATATTATATATATTTCACATATATCAAATTAAAATTTTGAGACAAAACATTTTCCGAAATTCCATTCATATGAAACTCATCTTGCTAGTAGTATCATATTGACACTGACACAATCTCAGTATAGTGTTAATTGTGTTGTTTCTTTCTCTACTATCCTGGTGTCAACAACAAATATGGGTTACACTCAAATAAGTGATGTTGGTTTGTTTGTTTGACTTTATTTAAACTCGATAAATTGTTGTGCCAAAGGCTCTTCTAAACACGATGTCACTGAATTATACATTAATCCTACCTTTACCATGGGCTATTTGTTTATATACATGTATACAAATCAAGTACAAGTTGAGCAAAACAGGACATAGTGTTCCTAAATGCACTGCTATGGATGGATCCCTCTGTTACTTTTTCACTGTGTGATAACGTAGCGATAAACTAAACAAGTTTCAATCTAGAATGACATAGAGTTGTTCAAAAGACACCAAAGTGCATGACACTTTGACAATTTGGACTGATATGACCTCACTCTTTTTAGCAATTCAGGTCTGGCATGTATGAATGATGACAGCTACATGTATATTAAATTCCCTTCAAGTATTTGACCTATTTTATGAGTAGATACATGTGTAATTTGTATTGTGTCTGTCAAGATCAAATACTAAATAGGGGAAAGTTTAAAACATCAACACTGAACATATGTGTGAAATCTTAATACTGACAATCTAACACAGGAGATTCATATCATTACACACTTACTGACTGTAAGGTGCACACAATTTATCCAATTCTCTTTGTCTCATGTTTTAATATCAACATCTAACATATGTCTGAAATACTAACACAGGATATTCGTATCTTTACATGGTGATCACTTGTTGACGAAGGGTGAAACACGTTCTTTTAATTTTCATTTTGTCTGTTGTACATGTAAAATGTGAATCACAAAACATTCTGAAACCTCACACAGGATATATTCATATTATTAAACACTTGATTATAAAGGTGAAACACATTTCACAATTTCAATTCTGTCTCTCAACATGAAATATATTTCTGAAATCTTAATATTGAAAAGCTAACATTTAATATTCCTACCATTAAACGTGATCATACACAAGGTGAAATACTAATTTGAAATGTTTAGATAAAGGTACCCTAGATCCCCAAACTATATATATCATCAGAATCAATAAACATGGTACTGAACTGTTGGTAGCCTAATTGAGTTTAAATATGTTTATTTTTCATCATACATGCACAAAAAAGTACATAACTATAAACATATGGCAAAAATGAATTGTTGTATTACAATGTACAAATTGATTGAGGTGTGACTTGTTAATTTTATTATACATTGTACCTGAAAGTTAAACACAGTACATTTGCCATACACTGAGGTACAAGTTGCTATTTTCACTATTATAATATAGTAATACTTAAGCATTTTGTACATGTACCATACAATGAAGTGAAGTGTGAGCAGTTGTGAAGCATTCAATATTATATACCATACTTTGACTAAAAGCATGACTTGTTTTTTATTTATAAAGAACTCTGTATTTATACATGCACCATATGTAGACTTAGGTGTGGAGTTGTTTTCATTAAAGCATTTTGTAACTGGATCTGATGTAAAACACCAATATTTGACGATATGACTTCAAATACAATACTGAAGACCTGTAGTAAAAACACATGGGATGGAATCTGACAACAAACATACATGTAAACTGGACAGTGTTGTCATCTCTTGAACCTCCTATAATCATATTCCTACTTGTCTAGCTTTAGACATGCAGTAAATCAACATAGATATCCACATTTCAAAGGACCACAGGTCCAAATGAATGTGACTAACGTGACCATCACACACGTTTTTCAAAAAAAAAGAATAGAAGTCATTATGTATGCATGAGTTGGCTATTGTAATGTTCAAATCCTGTGTCCAAAATACCAGTCCTATGAGAGAGCCGACAGTCCTCTACATTCCCACTCACTCATCTGTAACTGTGACAGTCAGGCAATGTAAAAGAAGTTCGAATATTCCATAGGTGGGATGCCACTTGGGTGGGGATGCTATTCTGGGTCACCACAACGATGCGCAAATGCACTGTTACAACGAACATGACGATGCTAGACAACAATCATTTGAACTTCTGCTGGTATATGCATGTTATTCAAATTGACCAATTGTATTGATTTCCAGCAACAGTTACAATTAATTAAATACCAGCTGAACCTTCATTTCTAATCATCCCTAGAGTTTTTGAACAAGCAATGTGTCCTCTCCATGTGGGGGTTGTATAAATATCAGCTTTGGCAGCACTACAGGCAACACAGAAGTGAATGTTACAATGACTGTTACGTGTTATTTCAATTTCAAAAACACAATACAGTGAAAGCAACAAGTTCAACGTATTCTATTAGCCAACAGCAGATCCAAAGTACACACCACTGAGATAGTGTGTTCTGTTGTACAAGCTGACATCAAATTCATACTAATTTCCAGTTGTCAATAGTATGATAACTTACTGAGAGAGTTCAGTGTGATGAGATCATAGTCGGTCCGGCATCTTTGTGTCAGGCCTAGGCCTATACAATAACTTGTGGGACAAATGGGTAATTAAGAGTGCAGTGAACACACCTAATAGAATGAGTTTAAACAATATTTACCTGAGTCTCCACATCTTGACACTCTAATGTAATGATACTATATGAAAACTGGATTGTTTACGTGACAGACATCAAGAGTTTGGGCAAAGTTTTCCGTCCAACATAATAGAGAATCCTGAGGCCAGAAGGGTGAAGGTGTTGGTATCACCACTGGTATATGATAACACGCTAATTGTCATTTGCATACACCACTTTCACTCATGCGATTGTATATGTGTAGGGTGTGTCAGCTTCTGTTTAGAAATGAAGTTGTTATACCCACAGCTCCTGTTTCATTTCTTACACACAGGATTGTTTTGTACAGAAGTTTCACTTCAAAGTTCACATCATTATATTATAATAACTAAGGAAATTACAAAAATGTTTGTGTTTTGTGGGTGTGAACTATGCCCCTCACAATATGCAAATGAGGGCCACCCCTGCATTGGATGAATGGATGACAACAATACCGTGGCCCTTACATTAGCAATGCCAATATGGGGAACAAAAAAGGCTGTATGCAAGAATCGACAGCATGACCATACTGGCTGTTTCAGCCCACTGGAAACCCGAGGAAGTCATAAATGACAGAAGAATGTTGTCATTGCCTAACTATTTACATGTGTACCAGGTCTGACATAGGCGACATATATGACAATGCAAAATGTAGTGCTTTACTGTGTGTTAAAGTAACAATGCACTATGCAACACAAACCTATGGATTGGTATAAAAAAAACTGGGTGTGTACACTGTTAGTCTTTTTTGTGCTGAGACAGCACAACATTTGCATGACACAGACTTTATTACCTGTTCTAACCACAGGACATAGCTATGCTATCCATGGTAAAAATGGTCATTTGTCATTACGAGACAAACTTGTCAGCAGTTCCTCAAGTTTTGCCAAATACTTCCACAAATTTAGATAAATAGTACTCAAAAAAGCAACCTATTTTCTCTGATTTTCTAAAGTCACAATTCTGTTGGCAATATTAATGAAATCCTTTTGTGAAATCTAGGTGACAATATGTTCCTTTCACCAAATAACCTCCAATGCTTTCATGTTCACAGGCATATATTTACTTCTATCACATTCAAATGCACACTACATGTATAACCAATTTACTTGGAGATAAAAATAAACAAGGTCACTACATGAATTGGGTTATAATGATGTACACCTCACCTGGATACAAATAACCCTGTTATAATGTTGAATATATATTTAAATCAATCGTTCAGACAGAGACATCTAAGCATCACTTGAGCGCCTGGTAAAACCAAACAAATTGATATACACAGTGTTCACTGTTGTTTGTACTTCAATAACACACGATATAATATATATCTTATACAAATCTCTCTAAATGTGGCCTATAGTTTTCTCACACAATGAAATATTAATTTTGAAATGTTACTGAAATTATAATTTTATATGTTCACAATCGTAGTATAATTTGTTATTAAACAACAGACACAAACTTTGTTATGATTTTGGAAAAATACTACATGATACATTATAAAACTCAAAATCGCTCAAAATTTGTCATATTTCTCTCACAATTAAATATTACATTAATTGTTAAATGTTACTGAAATCATAATTTTGGTTGTACCGGTATCTGAAGTATAAACTGGCTGTTTCACAGGAGACACAAATTTTGTAGTGATTTTGCGAAACCAACTCTATTGTAAAAACATGTATACAAAAATGTATGTATCTACTATCTACCATATTGGTAGCCTTTGGTTATGATTAACTTACAACTACATAATACCTTCACAATATTTCTGAGTTAATCCTGCCCACAAACACTCTATATATATATACCATATATCACAATCATTCAAAACAGTGTTCCACTGACTCAATGTTTGAAAAGCTGATTTTCAAAATTGATTTTCATCGGCTAGCTCTAGACATTTTAGTTTTGTTATTTTCTGCTATTCTGCACAGACACCATCATGAAAGAAAATGCATAGACACTCAAAAGTGATTTCCATTGTGACTTCCTTAGTATTGTAAAGAAATAATATTAGTATTAAGGAAATTATTTTCAAGTTTGTGTTTGGTACAAAAGTTTATTTACAGGTAAACTGATACAATACCAACCAACACAGATGAATTTGGACTTGAAGGAATGTGGTAAAATAATTTGATAAGTAAAGAGACAACATTGCACTGTGAATTCTGGAAGACAGACCAGACAGTCTGTTTAACTTTTAAGGGTGATCTGGAATCAAATGGAACATATTTATATATAATGACATGATTACTGATTGTGAAAGTCAGCTTGGCCACAGCTCCTGCAGATGACATAACCCATGAAACCATTCTCAAACTGACCACATGAGGGCAGTACTACCCTTGTCCAGAGTCCTTATTTCAGGGTCGTGGATAGCTGGTGATATTTTGTCCTAATGGTTGTTAATTTATACACTATCTGTATCAATCTTCAATGTACATTACAATTGGAATACTTAAAGTGAATATCTGCTATTTTGTATGAGGTAGGGATGAATTGATTCAAACCTGCTAAAGCGATTTGCGATCATATTCTCATACATAATACATCTAAAGAGATGGAAATATTATTATGCCTTCAAAACTAATACCAGATTAACTACTAGTGTGTGATAAAACCTATTCCTTCAATTCAGTAGAAGCACATTCATAGGCCTAATACGACTCTCTTGCTATAATACAAAAAGACTACATGTATGTAGTGGTGGATGGCAATATACAGACTACATCACTAGTACATGTACATTGTAGTGGTGGATGGTAATATACAGACTACATGTAGTGGTGGATGGCAATATACAGACTACATGTAGTGGTGGATGGCAATATACAGACTACATGTATGTAGTGGTGAATGGCAATATACAGACTACATGTAGTGGTGGATGGCAATATACAGACTACATGTAGTGGTGGATGGCAATATACAGACTACATGTAGTGGTGGATGGCAATATACAGACTACATGTATGTAGTGGTGAATGGCAATATACAGACTACATGTAGTGGTGGATGGCAATATACAGACTACATGTAGTGGTGGATGGCAATATACAGACTACATGTAGTGGTGGATGGCAATATACAGACTACATGTAGTGGTGGATGGCAATATACAGACTACATGTAGTGGTGGATGGCAATATACAGACTGCATATATCAAAATGAAGTAATTAAATTGACTCATAATTGTCACAATTATCAAAGAAGCAACTCCACAGGGAACAAATTCACAGCAATATCTTCACATACACCAAGTCCTTTGAGGATTCCCTGGATCTAATAATCTCTACATTAAATTCTACAGGAACAATGATGCATACTGTAATTAATTAATTAATTAGTGTGTCCTTCACTAGCACTAGTCAGCTACCAACAGTTATGCATTGGCAATCATGTTTAACATTATGGTCATGTACAGTAATTAGCTATTCCTAACTATGGAAATTACATACATATTACCATGGCAACCATGTAGAAAGAAGGGGAAATGTGTTAGATACACAATTCAATTACGATAAAAAAAGCTCAATATGAAAACAAGACACACAATACCCAAAATACACCGTTATGGCAAAAAACAAATAATCCTGTGTTTCCGATAACATGGCCTCAGAAAATATGGTAGGTAGGTCTGGATTTTATCTTATTTTATGTTATCTTGAAAAATATTGCTTCGATCCAAAACAAACAAAATGTCAGTCAGCATACCCCTTCTGGGATAGTTTGATGAAATATGTAGACATTGCTGGGGAAAGAAAACAGACGTGTATGAAGGTCAAGAAGACAAAGAATTTTGTATCTTTTTGTTTTAAATGTTTAAAAAAAATGTTTAGGGTTAGAGACTAGGGTCGGTTGAGTTATTGGAAACACACATTTTTTTTTATTTTGCCTAATTTGATCTGACATACATGTATTTCAGTACTTTATAGATTTAATAAGATTTTCAACATCTTACACTGTACAGACAACTTGAGTACCCATCCTATTTCAGTACTTTATAGATTTAATAAGATTTTCAACATCTTACACTGTACAGACAAACTTGAGTACCCATCCTATTTCTGTAGTGGTTGTGACGTCAAAACAAAGCTGGAGAGAAATTACTTAATTAAAACGATGGAAACCTTCATAAACTACCATGGCACTCACTCTGTTGGATATTTACAGATAGAAGAGATATTAGTCATACATCTAACCGATTTATAATGACCAGATAGTGAGATCAACTATTTTTTTACTTTTCTGAAATCGTTTACTTTCATTCTTTTAGTTACATGTTACACACACACACTCCACACCTTCTAACTTAATTCACCAAAATTGATAATTGTTTCAGACAGCACAATTAATTTCCAATCACCATGTAGTAGTATGTAGTAGTATGAATATACATGTACAATGTATCATTAAAGTATATACTACTAGAGTAATATGATGTACATGTAGTGTGGTGCATGGTGTGACACGACATGACATGATGTCAAGTGATTCAATGTGTGATGTGACGTGATGTGATGTAACATGGTGTGGTTTGATATGTGATGTAGTGTTGTGTAGTAATACATAAATGGTACCCATACAATAATGATTCAGTCTCTGTTTTCATTTGTGGTATCTGAAAAACATGTTTATCAATGCTTGCATACAATATTATACATCAGTACATGAATGCAATAGAGACATTCTGGGAATATTTCATTTCTGATATTATAATAAACAAATGATGAATCTTTAATAGAGATATTTCCAAAGCACATGTAGTTGATAAATGGTTATGTGTTGGATAGTAATGAGATATTTAGAACTTTCCACTTGTTTATCACTGAACACATGCCCTTAAGTCTCTCTTCAGCAGTAATTAACATTTGATGAGGTGGGTGTTGAAATGGCGGGGAAACTGTACTGACATGGTATGATAGAACTCTATTGAGCTTGTGTGATATTGTGTGATGGTCCCTTACTATCAAGCTTACAACTTCAATGTTCTGTGAGATACATGCTGTGCCACGTACCCTATCAGGTACAAATTCACAACATGGCGTCTACCCTACAATTGTGGATTTAGGATTACATGGACTCCATCTCTAATTTCCAGGATTAACAAAGGAGAAATACACAACAAGAAAATGATCATGTACCGTAAATGGTACATGACCTCCACAGATGTGTACATGTACACTTTACTTTAGTATATAGTGATATTTGCTTCCTAAGCCGACATGACTGATGGGTATTTGCATTTTAATTTGTCCTACTCGTAACAAAGTTACTGTCATACAATAAAAGCTCCAGCTTCAACCATATTGCAACCTCTGAACCACTGCTCAACACCACAATGAAGCTAACTACAAAGGAATGAACACCTTTTTATCTCCATACAACTTTCAATTCTGAAGTTAAATTGGTACATGTATGTAGACTCAAAACAGCTGGGGCCATTGAGTCACTTTGATCAAGCACTGATGCAGTTACACATAACCATGATGCAATCTCAGGATCTCTTAGACATGGCTGACTATTGTTGCTATGGTAACATGTCAGAGATTTATCAAGCCTTCAGGAAAGACGATCATTTTCATTGTTGCATACATAGACTGAGACTACAGATAGTAGTCTATTAATTACAATTAATCCTGTGATGAGTCTCAGATTTCTATCATGAGATTGTTACAATGTACATGTATGTGTATCCATCGACTATCCTTGGGTACTGCAAAAATCTACGGCAATAATGAAACATAATTTTGTGTTAACCCCCCCCCCCCCCCCCCCCCCCCCCCATTAAAAAAAATATTCCAATATAATTCATCAGAATACATTGATTGGTCAATTTTGGAAAATATCATTTTTGTTACATGTGAGCTTCAAAATCTCTACTTTTTAAATTGTGTACTAGTGGTTACTGTAGTCCAATGTACAATGGGTACAGACTATGGAAAATTTGAAAAGGATTTACTGGCAGAGAAACATCATTCATTCATACTGGTAAATTTAAATTATACATCATCCATCTAAAATTGTGAGATAAAATCAAACCTCCAAGCAATTTGATCAGATTGAAACATTGATCTCGGTGGTAGGAAATGAAAAAAAAAAACGAAAACCACTCTACAAAATGACACAGACTAGACTTTATAAAACACTGCTGTCATACAACTGATATCTTACATGTATCTTATCGTGATCCGAGACGTGCAAGTCATTCCAAGGTTTAGTTGCTGCAGACACTATATGTTGTATATGTTGATAAGAGATTCTCTAATCTCAACCAAAGGTAACAGCCATTTATATAATTACTTTTGATTTGATCTACTATATGCAGTCACTTAAGAAACAGTCTTGAGCATTTTTTCCGCTCCGTTAACCTCCCATGCCATTTGTAAGCTTACTTGACGGTATTTAGCTTTGTAGCCTATATACCAATATCAACAACGTTGCTACATCATGTCTACAATATATGCCATAACATAGTTAAAGTTTTGGCAAGACTGTACAACAGTGGACTAGTCTGACTGCAAAGATTTACATGTACATTCAAGTTTAAGGAGTTAGGGTTAGCATTGATTTACTCCGTAACTGTTCTACTTTGATAATTATACTTAGGGTGATTTATTTTATTTTTATTATTCTCATTACTTTTTCATGGCAACTATGGGTCGGTCGGTCGGTCGATTTAAAAAAAAAAAGTAAAAAAAGTAAAAAATGCTCATCTTCATGTTCCTCTGCCTCTCCTTTTCCTCCTCTCTATCTTCTTTTTATTGGATTCCTGTTAACAACCCCTTTCTCAGCTTCTCTACACAATTGTCATGTTTTCAGCCCTCCCTACTTGAATAACTTCCCTCATACTATAAATGCTCTGTTTGTGAACAAGTGTCATCATCGACACCATGACTGTAGATGACATCAACAGTCTAGACACTTGCTTATTCTTGCCAGAGATGGCGCTGTTCAGCAAAATATGATGGGCGGGCACAAATAAAAATATATTTTTATTTTGATGTCAGAGTTGAAAATTTGGGTCGAACAGTTACTGAGAAACAGAACAAAAATAGGGTCATCCTTACACGTATACTGTATACTTTGTTGTTAAAAATTACAACTTTGAGTATTGACATAAAAAGAATGTTCCAACTTACATGTATGATTAACATTATACTAGCATACCTATAGTCTTAATAGACAACTGACGCTACTCCTGAGCAAAATTAAAATATTGTGTTATTTTTAGTACTTACTTTTGATTGATACCATTTGCTTTCTGAAACTCTGGCTATCAGAAGATATAGAAAAATCAGTTTGAGTAATTTAGTGAAACAACTTGGCAAAATTGTCTATAAATGAAATGTGATTTTAAATATTGGGAAATATACATAATTTTAAATGAAGAGGAATCATGACTCATACATACCATTTATTATGTGAATAAGTGTGGTAAACGAGTGAGAGTCTGAATGTTGGAGATATGCAAAATATATGTAAATTATTATGCTAATGATGTGAAAATGAATATGCAAATTATCCGCCATGCTTGGCTTCAAACCTGGGGGGAGACACACACACACACACACACACACACACACACACACACACACACACACACACACACACACACACACGACAGACACTACTAAACCCAAGTTCAGTTGTGCTAACAATCAAAATGCCAGTCAGGGAACACTGAAATAGAAGTATACATTGTAGTCAATTGTCCTCAAGATTACAGGTACTAGGATAACATTAGATAGACCAAGGAGGATAACAGACCATTATATCTGTTTGCATAAAATCTTGCATATTGTTATTGTACACATTTATTATTACCACCAACATACATTTTTGTTTGTACATGTACCTCTAACTGTATACTTTGGAACTACTATATTATGTAACATCATGTGTACACAATATTTTCAGCATATGCATTGATATAGGAGTTACAAGTATGCCTAGATGTGATAGATACTGGAAATACCTAATGGAAACAGTACTAAACAGGTAATACACATGTCAAAGCATTTAACAAATGTCTTCATCCTCTTGTATCATTCACAAAACATGTCACCTGACTCAATCTATATGCAATTTACCAACAAATAAACAAAGAGGTGGAATTTACATCAGGACTGTGTGCTCATTGAATAATTATTTGCATTTAAACTTGACTTTTATTAAATTATAGGTAAGGTTGACAGTGTGTCTGGGTTTTCAATCACATTATTAGTGTTGCTATGAGACAGACAGACAGACAACATCTTGAGACAGAAATTGCCATCGATCAGTCATCTATTGCGGTGTGTCTTTATATAGCAGAGAAGCTGTGATTGATTGTGAGATCAGTATATACATGTATGTAAGATTATGGATCACGATGAAATCTAAATCACCTCAGCATGTTTTCGGATTCCTGATATATGGATTTATGTTTGATAAGTTAAAACCAGTACTAGATGTAACTGGAACTTTTTTTTATCAAATAACCATAGTGTATTCACTAAATGTTGGTCAATTACTTGTAAAAAGATATTGTTTCTGTTACATGTACTTAGTGGTCAATGTTATCTGTAGGTAGTGTAGTGGCGAATTCAAATCTTGCATGAAAGCTTGTTTTGAATCTGTCACCATGTTAAAACTGTACTGGTGTAACCTGGAGTATTATTTTTCAACCAGACACATGGCACAATGTATTTACCAATTGTTATTATTACATTATTAAAATACCAATAATTAGACATTGTACATGTACATGTCTTAATCAGTGATTGAGATTATCCACAAGCAGTACAGAAACAGGTTGAAATCGTGATTGGCATTGAGGACACTGATTTGGGGTTGTCGACCAGTTTTTGTTACTTAAGGGCAGTAAGTAGGTAAGATCTACTAGAGTTCCCCCTGTCATTTTACCAGGGTTCCCCACCAATATTATGGTAGATTGATTGTACGGGAAACTATTCCAGTGGTACCATATTCCCCCTTTCTGTTACCAGGGTTCCCCAACCTTAGCAAAAACAGGTTGTATATTGAATATTGCATACACAGCTATACACAAGTGATGAGCGGTGTACGATGATGTGAGTAAGTTATTGTACCTAACAAACATTTTTTATAAAAACATGCTAGTTGCAGCTAGTGCAGCTTAAGTTTAAGAACACCCAGGTATAAACATTTAGAGGGGGGGGGGGGGGCATAATTTCAAATGAATATGCCACTTGTTTAGTTCTGGGGTGTAGTTAACTGGAAGAGTATATGTATAATGTATATCTACAATGGAAAGCCATGAATCTACCCAACAATGGATATACATTGTATTGGGAACCTTGGTAAAGTACATGTACATGCACATGAGGGAAATACAGATTTTAGATACTCCTTAGAATACCACCTGTTGATGGTGTTTTACTTCAATTACAAAATCATTTAACAACTTCAAACCCCATACAATCTACATGCATATTGCATACACTACAAATGTAGCTGTATTTATAATACTCTCTTGCACACAAAACTCTATTACTAAGTATTAGAATATATAGTAAATTCATACTAACAAAAGATGTCTCTCCACTAGCTGAGAACATTGTCTAGTATGCATAAACCACACACATCAAGTACTTCGTTTCCACTTCTCATTCTTGCAAATGCCTCTACTTTGAAGTCCATAAATTGGATAATATGAAGATAGGCAGTTCAAAAAGCACACAGACTACTGTGCAAGTAGATGGAAAACTTAATATCCAATTAATATTGGCCTGTAGGCAGTGTATCTCAAGACTCCTCTCATCCCTTTTACTGTTCAGTCTCCCTTGCCAATTACCAGTACAGTAAGCCTTTTTTTAAGTTTCACTGAAATGTCAGTAAACTTTGAGACATGCAGATAATCCTACATTCCACTAATCAACTACAACAAGTGCAATGAAGACAGCTAATGCAAAATACATTGTAGTCATAGCAACAGAAAGTACTACATGTACATTTCTGACAGTCACCATAGTTACAGACAGGTACAACTCTTACAGTGTAATGGTCCATAACTAGGGTTAATCCGACTGTACTGGGTATTACAGAATAGAGATTATATACAAAGTGCTATTACACAGTAAGGCAAATAAGACATCAACATGTGGTTTATTGTGTGGGGACACTTACATTTTGTAGATTTATACTCATGATGAAATAGACACAAAAATGTACTGGTTTTGATAGGATTTAACCTTTGAAAGTCTCTGGTTATTACATATAAATATATATGAGCTTGACTTGTAAATCATTCTCAGTGACTCATGGTGTGCAATATTTTGTGCAGGTAAGAACAATTGTCATGCTTACTGCAGTTATTTCACACTGACTTGGAATAACTTCTTGTCACTCATTTGAAAGTTATTAACCTTCATCCTTTGCACTGAGTGATTTCGGCATTTTCAATATTTTAGCATCCGCTAGAAAATAAACACAAATTCTTACTTGGTTTTAAATCTACCAGCTGTGTCAGATGATGTCAGTGGCATCATGCAGATGTTCTGAATATTAATGAATCTGTGTACATTTTGTAGGTAGATAAGCTTGACAAAAACTGTTCCAAACTAATGTACAACATTGCCAAGCCAGATACTGAGAGAGCCTAGTCTTTGGGCTAATTAATTAAAGGCAAGAGAGACATGTTGATTTTACTGGAGGTTTGTAGACAGCTGTACACCATATGGCAGTTGTTTGTGTCAATAACACCAGAAGGAAGATAGATCAATACATGTACATGTATATGTATTATGGACACAATGGTCTTGATTTTTGCAGAGGTATGGAATTTGTTTAGTTAAATAGTACAAAATATGAATAATATGATACACAGAAAGTGTTAGAATACATATTGATGCATACTTTTGCACACATCTTGATATTTACAATCTGCAGTGCGTATCTGTTGATGCTAACTTCTGACTCTAACAGATACAAAATGCACATTAGATTATGAACGAAGTACATGTTCAGTCACATTATAGAAATTGGTTGCTATTACTTAGGTATACATGTAAGCTATAAATGTACATGTATATAATCTACTGTGAGATATATAATAAGATGTGAATGTTATACAGAAAGTGCTATAACACAGACTACTCTTTGATCTATGCTGTGACACCTCTTGGTTATAATACCATATAGCTATGTTATTGCATGCTAATGCTGATTGACAGGACATCATGTGTTATCCTTTCCTACCAGGAAATAACACCTGATGCCATAATTACCTTATAATACACATCAATTTCATTGTAATGTATGACACTCACTTTTTGTTACAATGACCCTAATGAAAGCTTGACTGAACTGTTTAATGCCATTACATCAGAATATATAGTACACTACACAGTGATGAAATGTATAAAGCAAGAAGTTCAATGTCCTTTTCTGTAGAAGAGCTTTGTGTGTTTCACACATTTGATTTGGTTATTTACATTACATGTACTTGTAAACAATTTGTATCTCTTGATTATACTAACCTTTGATCCCATTAATATCATCAGGTGCAAAATGGACAATATACATGTTTACATCATCTAATTCTACATGTAGGTACCTGCAATAACATTTTAAATCTCAAGCTAGAGGGTCAAAATAGAACAAGAAGGCTGACTTATTCTCACATCCACCTAGATAGTAATGTATGTGAAGTGTGCAGAGCGTAAGTTATGGTGTCAACCAAGAAATTAAATGTTCCGTTATTTTTATGATGTGCCTAATAGGCAGTAAAATCATATTTCAGAATTAGTTGCTCTTATACATGTATCTATCACCCTATATATGTACATCGTCTGACATAATGGCGTACTATATAATGTCCGCTTACTAACATACATGTACATCGTCTGACATAGTGGCGTACTATATAATGTCCGCTTACTAACATACATGTACTAAGTAATATCAATGTTTCAATATTAAAACTCAACATTGGAGACTGCTATCCCAGATCCTATCACTCCATGAGAGGAGGCGGTTCCTCTCCCCAGCCCTTTAACAATTTTAAACACTTGAATATGGGAAATTTTTACAAATATAGGAAATACATGAAGTCTGTCAGTTTCCAAACGTTTGACATACATGTATCATGGAATGCATGCTCTTTTATGGTGTATGGTGAATATTAGACATTTCAACCCCTCTATAGTTTCCAGGCTAGTCATGACAAAGTTCCCTATACTTGCACATAAGACCAATGATCACCTTTCTTGCAGAGTAAATATATACATGCCATGTCTTAGAAGTTATAGAACCAATGATACAGCATGGATTCCATGCTTTGAAAAGATATTTTTGTTTTATAGTCTAATATAATGAATAATTAATTATGCAATACTTTCTACATTTGAACACACATACATGTATGTACTCTAATTTACATATTGCAATTCAAACCTAAAGCATTCAACTCTGTTCTAATTATCAAGTGCAGACTAGGCAGTGTAAACTATAAATAGTACACACCTGACTTCTGATTTATCAACCAGTAACCTTAGAGTAGAGTTAATTTCATTCACCTCATAAGAAAGAGAGGAAACGACATTTTCTAGGACACTTCCTGGAGGAAACCTGTCACACTGATTCAATATTACAACAACATTTCCTATATGTAAAACTGAAGGTAACTGATAAAATGGAAATGACAAGTAACAGAATTCTATGATGAATGGTTTATGAGTGACAGTGTCTAGTGCATAGATTGCTCTGTTTATGAGTGACAGTGTCTAGTGCATAGATTGCTCTGTTTATGAGTGCATACAATGTAGATTGCTGTTTATTAGAATGTATAACAAAAGGATGACTGATTAATTTCTAATAATCCAAACCCCCTCCAGCTTTTTATCATTTCTGATAAATATTCTGCGACATTATAACCCAATATTTTTCTCTCTTCAACAGGGAAAATATGAGTGACAAATATATTACAAGGCCTTGATACTACAGATTGAAACAAGCAGCAACAAAATCACCACATGTATGTCACATGTATGTCTGGCTGAATGAGAGAAAATGGTGAAGAAGAATATCAATATACATGTACATTGTACCTGCCTCAGCTTGATTTCTTAAAAAGAACTGGAAAATAATGGCAGTTTTTGACATTCTGATTACCAAAGAACATATACATGTACTTGTGTGTTGTTTTGGTGCAGAACAACCAGAACATAAATCCTGTATTTTCTGTTTGAATGCGTGTAAGTTGGCTTGTAGGTTGTGTAATGGTTGTAATATATTCTTTATTTAGTAATGTAATAAACTCTCACTCTTAACAACAGCAAGTGGTTTTATTTCAAAATTTGGAACAGAATAACTCATGGTTTGCACTGATGGTTTGATTGCGTGTATTTAATAAAAATACACACACCAGGTTGAATGTGTTCAAACAAAGAAATACAAAATTTATACCCAGGTCATTCTACATTCTATGTCATTGGTTATCCAGTACTCCAAATACTTGAGTCAAAATGTTCCAAATCGCCATTATCATACCCAATGGTTTTCTTATTTCAACTTGAAGTTAGTCGTAACCCTAAGGGGTCTATCCTTATTCCTATATGGAGTCATACTGACAAGGCTCCTCAGGTCACTTGAATATTCCTTGGCTGAATCATTCTTAAAATAGACATTACACAGTCCGACTGTTCCTCAGAATGTTGATAAAAATATTCTATTTGAAACACTCTTTTCATCTAACTACCTTTGAATGTGTGCTCAAAGACAATCACCATTCAGACTTGGTTATCTACAACATACATATACATATACATGTATCTAGAATACCTAACCCACTATATATAGCTACTATCACGTGATCTGTATATAATAACTCATCGTATGCATGTAGGTTGTCAACAAGATTGTCAATGTAAAAAGTGATACCCTATAGTACTGCTTACAAAATCTGCAAATTAAACGTGATGAAATGACACTGGCTTATAATGAAACAAAATATCCCCCAGCTACACATCTCTTGCTACTAGCTGCTTCAGAAACTTGAGGAAACTTGAAACAAGAGAATCACGCCAAGGTTCAGATTACTATGAATATTTCATAATTTCAACATTTGTGTGGGCTGATTACTATTCATACATAATTCAACAGATGAGTCCAGTAGTACTTGTATACCCGTATTTATGAACAACTTCTCTTCCTACTGTAATTTCTACACATCTAACAATTTCACATCTTTTTTTCCCCCAAACACTGACGATTTCCACTATCCAAAATGGTTTCTATATGTATACTCTGTATTTGTCATCATTTGAAGACTGCTTGGCCGTAACGAAAATTAATGATGATACATGTATCAACATTTTCTTTTTCCCTTTGGGTTGGTTGGTTGGTTGGGGGGTCACTTGAGATGTACATCAGTCAAAACTGAAATGAATAGAAGACATTGGTACTACAAGTTCATGTATGTTATCACCAACTGTTGACAACTTCGTGAAGAAATACACACCAAGAATGAAAGAACAGAACCAGGTGATACCACATACAAAATGTAGATTAGCAGAAGGATCTGCAGTACTGAAGTGTTCCATTATACTACACTCCCAACACCACTCAGTATGAAATTCAATAACACCAAATGAACATTTTACCACCAGAATAAATACACAAGATTTATCTCATTCAAATCTGCCCTCAAAGAAAATAAATAATTCTCTTTCTTTTCTTTTTTTTTTGGGGGGGGCACACTTATTTCATGGTATCTTTCAAGTAACCCCCCCCCCCCCCCCCATTCATAATAAGGAAATCCTTTAAGCATGTTAAGACAAAGTTTTAACCTCTGTAAATTATCACGAGGCAAGGCTATGTCACCGTTATACTCAGCTCTAAGGATTTAGTATTTCAATCTATTAGTACTACATTCATGACAGCTTCTAAGCATGATGAGATTTTCATTTCACTATTACCAGACACATTACATGTTTTATTATCCCCATTATCTTGCCTCACTGGCTTATTAAAATAGTTATTGCAGCATTACGGTTGCTGTAAACTTTTGAAACTTCCCTACTAGCAGTATCAGGTCTTATTCATCATTGATCAATCATTCTACTGGTCTCTGTAGTTCCTTCATGAGATGTGAGAATTTATCAAGTGCTTTATTCTGAAAAAATGTTGATAAATATTGTTATAACTGTCCAGGCCGGAACTTCAATTTATCAACTCACCAAATATAATTGTACTTGCAAGGATTGCTTATTGAATAGAACTTTATAACTTACTTTTTTAATACACTTCAGACTCAGGAAGTAGAACAACACAAGCCTACATGATTGTAATTAAATAACAAAACAAGGACATACAATTTCCATACATATTATACAACCATATAATTTATACAGAAATTCAATCCTGTTAGCAATAATGGCTCTTTTTATGCTCTCTACACATGTACTCATAAAAGTTTTATATATTTTATACTACATGTACAATCACCCTTTAGAGGGTTATTATACTAAAACCTAAAAGCAAAACACCATACCTAACCTTGAAAATAACAAATTGAATCAACTAAGTCCCAATAAATAAAATAATCATAAATGCCAAATGTAATAAATTATACAGCATAAAAATCATGGAGAAAAAAATGTCAACATGAGAATACCTTGTCTGATGGCCTAGATTCTATGTTTGTCATTGATTTGGATAACTAGATGTATTACCTAGTGTGAGTTGTAGGGAATAGCCTATATCAATGACAAGCATAGTGTATAGTGAATTTAGAAGAACTGAATGATACCTTGCAAATATGGCATGAAGTCCATAGTGAATTAACCCTAATCAGGTCAAGTCAGTGGTCAGTGTAGTGAATTAATGTTGTTAGTTAGAAAAATGGCATACTATACAGCACTTCTGGCAACTAATTTTGATGGGCTTCATTCATGTACATGCAGCAAGATTGGCAAAAGGTATGCTATGTTGAACATATGGGATTCATGTGCATGCAACCAACAGGATTATGTTGAACATATTATGGGCTTCATGTACATGCAACAGGATTTGTAAAAGGTATGCTTGCTATGTTGAACATATTATGGGATTCATGTACATGCAGCAGCAAGATTGTAAGGTATGTTAAGTTGAACATATTGAATTCTATGTTTACTGGCATGATATATACAGTTGGATAAAATATCAACATCGGACTCCTTAGTGTCATAACTTTGTGTTTTAATGTGTTCATACATGTACTCTGTTGTGAATGAGAAACTCTATATAATTTATAGGTATTTGTGAAGATTCTCTTTTAAACATGATCTTGTACTAAAAACGACAACATTTCACTCGGTGTGATCAGAGTTAACTACCGGTAATAATGTATTGAGCAGATACTGTGTAATTTTAAAAATGTAACTGCCAATAAACAAGCACAAACCACACAGTGAGGTCATTTTTTGTAGGTCATGCTACAACACCTCAAGTACTACTAGTGTACACCCTGGGTAGCCGAAATTTTATTGAGGTTTTTGAACCCTGTAATATATATATATATATATATATATATATATATATATATATATATATATATATATATATATATATATATATATATACATATAGCAAAGAGGAAACATAACTAAGTACTTGTAAGTTGTATTCTTATCTATAACAATGCTGAGACAAAGGTGAAACACCTGGTAAACTCACTCTGACTCAGGTGGACATTACAATTACATGTACCTATGCCCTATAAAACAAACACACATAGCCTATAGCCTAGGTGTCAACATACTCAACATACAGTTCACACCAGCACAAAATTTGATAATTCACACTTACTGTTAAAACAGTGAATAAACTCTCTCATCAAATTATGGCTTCTTTTTTTTCACTTGCTCTCCCAGTAGGGGGTTGATATCATATCAATAGCAGTAACTGCATGAACTGTGTAATGGAAACTACTGCTGGCTTTCCTTCCTGAGTTCCAAGGTTATGCCTCATTTGCATAACAATAATTATAAGTTATAACCTTTGAGGTCAACTAATCCCTCTGTTGGTCTCCATGGACTTCCACCAAGGTCACTTGAGGGCAGTGTACATTACTGGCTTTTATAGTTATTGTGAATACTTCAACATGTGACAGTGAAGAGGCTATACACATTGGTTAGATTCCAAAGTACAAACCACCTGTTAACTCAAGCAAACAACTTCTCTAATGCAAAAGTATTGTACATATATTAGTTCCTTTTCTGAATATATCTACAAGGACAAATCTTTTTGTTTGTTATTTCTTTTTCCATGTTCCAATCATTCATCAGTTTTGTTTCAGGTGGAAAAAGTTACAATATATATTTTTACCAGCCCACAGCCCCTCATCCCCACCCCAACCTTTTCAGCAAAGTTGGATCATTCGGTCATATCCAGTTAAACACTGAAGAAGGACAAGTGATTTATTCAAAACATGTTTCTCAATCAAAAGTGGAAGAAGAAAACTTGTGTACAAGTCATAATCTCTGGAGTTTAACAGTAACAAGTGTGTCTCTATACAACATTATCTGTACACGTACTACCTACATGTACATTGTAGATATAAATACTACATTTTAGAACAGTTGTTTAATTTGGCTTATATGGTACAACTTAATCTGGATGCCAACCTGGTCTCTCACTAAACCACTGTGAGTGGAAGTGTAAATCATAGTGATAAAATATGGGAACTAGACTACATACATGTACAACTATACTTTACCCACACACATAAATCAAATCAAATCACAAAATACTGGCTGTAGATTAGATAGGTACAATGAAAGGCAGCCTTCATTCTTTATTTGCTATTGTGTGATTTCTTTTAAACAGACCTTGTGATCACCCTGACAGCTCAACAAATGTATTGTTGTTGACCCTGTCACTAAAAGGATGAACATCAACACAAAAGACAACCCTATGGAGAACAGTACTAGTGAAAGTGCATGTGCTAATTTCTTGACGAACTGGGGTCAACACAAGAGAGTCAAACTTAAGCCTGTACATTTATAGGCTTGTGTAGAAACACAGTACTTTTAGTAGCAGGAGGCTATTCTTGAAGTAGACAACAATCCCAACAAAATAAATGAAAGTGTATAAAAGTTGTATTCTCTTGATGGTCACATACATGTATTACTATTAGCTTCTACATTTACTGTTTAGTAGCTATTACTATTAGCTTCTACATTTACTGTTGTAGTAGCTATTACTATTAGTTCTACATTTACTGTTGTAGTAGCTATTACTATTAGCTTCTACATTTACTGTTTAGTAGCTAGCAAAAAACAGTTTTTAATTGAAAGTAGGACACCAGTTTTACTACAGCTATAATAGTATTCTTGAAACACGACAGTTTATGTTGTGATTTCATGAACAATACTAGTAAAGTTCAACACCACTTTGTCAAATTCTATGCATTAACCACTTCATGACGGAATTTTTTGTTTTCAATAATTTGTTTGATGTGAGAAATAGCACAATGAATACAGTAGAGTACAATACAGTTATTGATTAGTTTGCTATACTGTGTGTGCTATTACAAGATACGTCACTTCTTTATCATGATCTCTGGATTAGTGAACATTCTGTTCTAACAAACACCCTTTCATGTCCCCAGTGTTATATTTCAGATAGAATACATGCCTCACTATAACAAATACTTCATAACCCTTTTCCATGTCTCCCAATGAGTTTCTTAAGAAGCGCTTACAACTTGTACATGAAGTCTCATCAAATATTTGTATTTCAAGTTTTATATCACGATACATGTTTTTCATTTTTGAAATGTCAATATTCAATATTCCACATTTTCCTTCTTAGTGCACTATGTACACATTATGTCTGTGTGTAAATTAATTTTGTGCTAGAATTATAACTACAAATATTCCTATGATTCAGAAATGTCATACAAATTTGAAGCTACATGTATAATACAGAATAAGAGCACTCATTATAATGTATACTATTATTTCCATGATATGATTTCGATGAATGATTTAAAAAAAAAAATAGTTTAATTAAATTTGAAGTATTCTCCCCAAATAGTTTATATTGGACATACAATAATGTAGGCTCACATCTTATCACTTTGGCTAAACAATACAAATCAGGCAACATAACATTAGATTTTATTTCTATGCTAATTACCTAATATGCTAATAAGAGAAAATGAAGGATAGCAATGGCTGCATTAAACTATATTGGGGATTTTGACTATTTTGACTATCTCCTCTTTTGACATGTCAAAATCGGCACATGACTTGACGCTAGGCTAAATTTACACCGAGTGTAGCTACTACCAAGCATACATATATACACAATGTACATGTACATACCAGACAAAATGTGTAAATTACTACATGGGTCATGGATCTAACATCAGTCAAAACAGCATGTGAAGTGAATGACACATACATGTATGTATGCTTCTATCCTTGGACAAGAGAATGTCTAACACACACTGAGTAATTTGACTTACTTGTAACCTGATGATAGCTTGTCTGGTTCATATATGTACATGATACGATTGCTACTATCATCTCCACTGGACGTATAGGGAAAGTCATTATTCTAGCACAAAAACCTGTGCTACCCCTGCTGGGTGAAGGATAAATGACATACATGTATGTCAGTAGTAATCCATCACAAAGATGCAATTGGTCAATTCCTTTAGACAATTGCTCATTAACCAAACTCCACCTCTCCAGTCTCATAATAAAATCATGTGGGGACGCGATAACATCATCATGTTTATACGAACATAGTCAGAGGTGGCACAAATTTTTGTGCGAGTAACGACTTTCCCTATGCACAAGTGGAGATGACCGTAGTAATTGTAATGCGTCATGTAGGAACTAGACTACATGATACATGATGTAGCTGACAAATAATGAACAAAATTTATGATGCATGAAATTGAAATTATGCCATAAAAGATTGACCAAATTATTAGTTCACATTTAGTAAATTCAATTACAGTCAAACCTGTCTTAGCGGTCACCCTGACAGAGCGGCCACCTTCTCTAAGAGGTCACTTTGTGGCAGTCCCATGCAATTTTACATGTTAATGACACTTGATAGAACGGCCACCTTTTTAACGCGGTCAGCGGCCACCTATTACCGGCCCAATTTGGTTATTATACCGTGTATAACGGTCGGTATCTTTGAGTTGAAACTCTCAATTGAAATAGAAAGTCGTCAGAGGTTGTCCGATGTTTTGTTTTATCGCCGCATCGGTGTGAAAACACACACCTCCTTTGGTTAACAATAGGCACTGCACTACGGAAACAAGACAATGACGTAGTTCGTTCATGTTATTCACTACGGCCACACTGTGGGCATCACCCGGTAACATCAAACAGGGTGACCGTACCGCCAATAGACCCACAGTAATGTCAACGATACCCGTTTAACACTTGCTGCAGTGCCGAAAGGAGTCAGAAACTTTACCGTACAAAGAAACATCGAAGTACAGTTGACAGGTCGTAGGTCAAAGTGCGTCATCACGTAACACGTGAACCACAGTCACTCTGTGCGTGAACGTAAACAAAACATCAATGGCGGCAACTGTGTTTCGGAGCGAGAGCTTCGTACATTTACCATTCTATGCTTTTGCATCGTAGCTATCACGTCGTAACAAATTGTATCGCAGCATTATTTACCGTTTATCATCGAAACCATGGCGAAGGCTGTTCGGAAGACGTTGACTTTGAACGAGAAGGTCAAGATTATCAGTCTGTACAAAGCGAGTGGTTCTGTGGGCTCACGCAAACTGGCTGAGAAGTATGGTGTTGGGCGTACCCAGATACTGATCATAAAGAAACTTTTTGAAGGAGTTCGAAAGCAACGCACCAGGTGATCGTAAAAGAAAGATTTGAAAGACGAAAAACTGTGTTACATAAATTTGTAATTGGACTAGACTATTCATGATTGATATTTTTCACAGAAACTGCAAAATTACTTCTAGAATGTATGCAAAGCAGAGTTGTCATTGAATTGTAAATACAAGTACATGTATTTTTGATGTGAGATTAAATAATTAGTTTTTAAACCCTTAATATTATGTTGTATTTAGTTTGTGTCCCCACTTCTCTTAACTTCTAAATGTTTTGGCCACCTGATTACAAAAACAACCAACCTCTACAGAAAGGCCACCTCTCTATAGTGGCCACATTTTGTTAGTCCCTTGGCTGACCACTATACATAGGTTTGACTGTACATGTATACATTTCGCATCATATTGCATCTTACCGTAAAGTCCAGTTATGTGGGGATTGTATTCTTAGTCTGGATGCCAATGTGGTATGGAGTCATTGAATTTGAGTCTTGGGTAAAGATAGTGTGGATGCCAATGTGGTATGGAGTCATTGAATTTGAGTCTTGGGTAAAGATAGTGTGGATGCCAATGTGGTATGGAGTCATTGAATTTGAGTCTTGGGTAAAGATAGTGTGGATGCCAATGTGGTATGGAGTCATTGAATTTGAGTCTTGGGTAAAGATAGTGTGGATGCCAATGTGGTATGGAGTCATTGAATTTGAGTCTTGGGTAAAGATAGTGTGGATGCCAATGTGGTATGGAGTCATTGAATTTGAGTCTTGGGTAAAGATAGTGTGGATGCCAATGTGGTATGGAGTCATTGAATTTGAGTCTTGGGTAAAGATAGTGTGGATGCCAATGTGGTATGGAGTCATTGAATTTGAGTCTTGGGTAAAGATAGTGTGGATGCCAATGTGGTATGGAGTCATTTGAGTCTTGGGTAAAGATAGTGTGGATCATCATAAAAAGGTTGTTCATCCAATCAGTGAACACCAACTCTTATAGTGCCATAAACAGTGTGTAAGTAGCATCCTGAGCTAACAAATATACCATATTTGGAAATTACATACAAGTTACTGCCCCAACAAACACTAACTTTATGAGGGACAGTGTTATTGGTTAGAATTTTGTCATTGATTAACAAAGACATGATGTTAATGTCTGTGTTGATGAATTTTAAATTGCATCTCATGCATCTCAGGACTTCTAGAGTAAAGACTTTGACTATACGTGAGTGGAGGTGTAAATCGTAATGATACCGTATAGGGACTAGACTAAGGTAAAGTCATCTTCAGATTCAAACCAACAGATAGCCTCTATACTACTGGATTCTAAGCAAATTGCATCCATACAGTACTGTACACTATCAAGCCAGACAACAAAGTACATGTATTTGGACTAGTACTACATTGTATTACATGCATTTACTATTTTCAAGGATTTTAATTTTAATGAAAAATAACTGACTATTAGCAGTACCTAATTACCACTAATTGAGAAAGGGATACATAGTGCTCGGACTAATAGCAAAACATTTCTCAAGAGGATTTTATTTCAAATTTTTTTTTTCTTTTTGCAAAAGTTGAAAAAAAAATTCAAATGAAAATTTATATTTTGACTATGCGCATCATTGCACTATTGCTTTCCAACCTGTAATACCAAATATTTACACGTATTTCATATCAGGCCATTTTTCAACAGCAATTGCTGGTTTACTAACCGGATCTGTGATTTTATTATATTACTTTCTATGGATAGTACACAAAAGTAGCTGACTCACAGATCAAGGCTACACTGTTCAAATAAGTGTAGTGGAGTCACAGATTCAGTCAGTAGACAGGCTATAGTGAATGAGTGTAGTGGAGTTACAGATTCAGTCAGTAGACAGGCTATAGTGAACGAGTGTAGTGGAGTCACAGATTCAGCCAGTAGACAGGCTATAGTGAATGAGTGTAGTGGAGTTACAGATTCAGTCAGTAGACAGGCTATAGTGAATGAGTGTAGTGGAGTCACAGATTTAGTCAGTAGACAGGCTATAGTGAATGAGTGTAGTGGAGTCACAGATTTAGTCAGTAGACAGGCTATAGTGAATGACTGTAGTGGAGTCACAGATTCAGTCAGTAGACAGGCTATAGTGAATGAGTGTAGTGGAGTCACAGATTTAGTCAGTAGACAGGCTATAGTGAATGAGTGTAGTGGAGTCACAGATTCAGCCAGTAGACAGGCTATAGTGAATGAGTGTAGTGGAGTCACAGATTCAGTCAGTAGACAGGCTATAGTGAATGAGTGTAGCGGAGTCACAGATTTAGTCAGTAGACAGGCTATAGTGAATGAGTGTAGTGGAGTCACAGATTCAGCCAGTAGACAGGCTATAGTGAATGAGTGTAGTGGAGTCACAGATTTAGTCAGTAGACAGGCTATAGTGAATGAGTGTAGTGGAGTCACAGATTCAGCCAGTAGACAGGCTATAGTGAATGAGTGTAGTGGAGTCACAGATTCAGCCACTAGACAGGCTATAGTGAATGAGTGTAGTGGAGTCACAGATTCAGCCAGTAGACAGGCTATAGTGAATGAGTGTAGTGGAGTCACAGATTCAGTCAGTAGACAGGCTATAGTGAATGAGTGTAGTGGAGTCACAGATTTAGTCAGTAGACAGCTACATTTGTACCAGGACAAATATCACAAGCCTGATTTATATGCATGCAACAGTCTGCATGTAAGCTCAATATATATACACAATGCACAACTGTTGACAAGTATGGCCTGGTGTGATAAAAGCCCAATAAATCTACAGGGAAAACAGACTTTACTGTACTATTAGATGTAACTTATTTAGTAAGTACACAGATCTTATTCATTAGGTACACCCAAGATGACCTATTACAAATGTCACATATTTTCCATACATTTGATCCCTACTGACTGATTTGGTTACCACATCTCTCTTGGGATTTTTTATGACCTGTTTTCAAATTACATTATATTTATTGTACATGTTCACAATGAGCGTACAAATAAAAAACACATGTTTTATAGTGATATGTACAGTACTAAATAATGTGACCCACCTCCCATCTGAATAACATTTTTGTAAATTAAGGTCAACAAAACAATTTAGACAATAATATGTATCCTGAGTAGCTGAGTACAAGTACATGTGTCACCCGGTGCATTTTTTAGACTATTTAGCTACATGTAAAGAGTCTAAAGTGTGGCCCGCCCTACATTTGTACACTGTACATTATTTTCACTTTTGGTACATTGTATCATACTCAAGCCAAATTATTGTCTTTGAACAGAAAATATGGATTATATTCCTTGATCGTTCTATGTCACGACAACCTGTGTGTGCTAGTTTTGTGGTGCTTGAAATATGAATCAAAATGTTCTAGACAGTCATTATTTTTTACCATTTTTTGTAAATTATGCTTGAAGTATGATTATATTAATCTCAAAGGTGTTTCTTCATTCAGCCAAAAAATACTTGTGATCTAAGGGTTATGTCACTACTCGTCTCGCAGTGACAAGGCCCCTTAGGTCACTCATAATTTCCTTGGCTGAACGAACAAAACATCAAGGAATAATATCTAAAAAAGTTTCCTCACATCAGTGCAGTGTACATGTATACACATGTATATCATCATGTATTCAATCAATATTTTTACTTCATGAATGGAACAGGAAGATATGCATGTATATGTAAATGTATAACATCACGCATATTTGTCAATATTATCCCATGAGCAATTTCGTAGACTAAATCTTACACACTCACCATACATGTTTGTATGCAGCCTAATTTTTAGTATTCAATTTCACTATTTCAAGGTAAGCTTCACACACACCTTATGCTGTAATAAGCACCACAGTATCACATACACCTAGGCTATAAACCAAACTAGATGACATCATTGTATGAATTTATGGAGTAATTGGAAGACCCATAAAATACAATTTATGACCATTTCCTTTTTCTTAAACATCTAAAACACTAAAATTCTCAATTCATTCACAAAGGTTGACTGCAGGACAAATGAGTGGTATTAATTTTCATTACTTAAGGTAAAACCAGTGTGGCCATGTTGTCAATATCTCCATCTACATGTAGAACTATAACTTATAAGCTGTAGTGATGTTACATCAGTGAGCACAGCAAGACTATGTTATCCATGAAATCATACATTGTATAAATTACAATGTAGGCTTTGAATAATCTACATGGCTGGTCAAACTCACTGCAGTAACAGTCTGCCTGATCAACAAAGCGATGTTTGCAGTATAACACACAATGAAATAACCCCCACCCAACCCCACCCAACCCCACCCCCAATGGCCCTAATGTAATTAAATGACTGGATTGACTGATACTGTGATAGTATGAAAAGCAGTTTGACAAGCATCATACAGTCCACCTGATCAACAAAGCAGTGTCTACAAAATAAGACAATGAAACTCCCTTCCCCCGAGACTGCAAATGTGTCTGAAGCATATTTTGCGATATCTGCAACGAGACATAAAATCCCTTATTTATCACATACATATACAATGTACATGCCTTTACCAGTGAAAGTGACTCCATTTTCACACAGATTTACAAATGCATTTTGACACAAAAACTTTGCAAGAGCCAAATATTCACTATATGTCTGATTGTGTATGCAAAGATGTTTGTCTGTGACCTCTCGCATAGCCTCTTCTACTGTAAGTGTAATTTTAGGGTCTATAGTAAAATCCCACAGGTATTTAAAGGTCCACTTCAGATTAGGATAAAATCTATATGTGAAAACCAAGTGTTCAGCAGAGCTATAATAGTATAATATAGAAAAATTTGGGCCAGAACAAAAGAATATTCCCATGTAATCCTTTTTGACATAATACTAATGCGATCACCCAGGACTGAAACATGGGCCTTTAATAATGGCACTTAATGATAGTATGAAAACAAATACATGTATCAGTAGATACATGTAGCAATAAAATGTATAGCCAATAGTTTTTATCACATTGAAAAAACAGTTTGATAAAACATGAGATAAAGAATAGGTTGGTTGATAAATGAAGAAATATTACATGTACTAATGCAAATGTTAAAGTTGAAGGCAGCTGCCAATGTACTACTAGTAAAACCACAATTTATACATGTGAAAAGATACCATGTGTTACATTTAGAATGTCACGACACATACAATTTGTACATTTCTGTGTACCACATTTCATTTCTGATCACCTTGGAAACATACCATGTCATAAAAATGGAATACTCTACAAGATTATCAAAATGAATTTTTACTCAATTCTGTTATTGTCATCACCTTATCTTATCAAGTCATGCATTATTGACTAGAATAATATTTTACTACTAATGAGGTGTACACTGTGTCAGGGTCAGCACATTTACTTGTCTAATGAACTCAATATGGAATGCTGATTGTCGATTTGTGTTATTCAAATTTGTCATGACACACATCCCAAAATAGCATTGTGAAAATAGCATATTTTAGTGGTCCCAAAAATATGATTATTAAAATAACATATTTTGTTGGTCTCAAAATATGAATGTGAAAGTAGCATGCATGCATTTATTGGTCCAGAAAATATGAATGCAAAAACAGTATACATCTACTGGTCTGAAAAATAATTAAATATATGATTTGAAAATATCGTATTTCTTAGTCCTAAAAATATTATTATATGAATGTGAAAACAGAAGTGATACACACAGAAAACAATGTACTTTTATTGTAATTTGTGTCTAAGTTGGTCGATATTTATCAGTGATTTTAATTACGATGGTAATTAAAGTTAGGAAATAAAAAAATGTCTGTATTATACCAGTATCTTACTGGGTCCCCACAGAAATCATGATATCGTTTTACACCCACTTTCCCCCCTACTAGTATGCTTGAAAATATGTACACATTCTATACTTCAAGATAGCAAGATCACAATTTCTCGGTACAATCTGTCTAAATGAAATAAACCATAACACTGCAACTACACGCGGGCACCAACACTTTGATGTTTGCATGGTGGCACGTCAGTTCATTTCATTTGGACAAAATGTCGCAAGAAACTGTATTCAGTCAATATTGCTACATGTCTCTCAAAGTGTACATGTAGGATGGACTGTGTATCTTATTAGTTTCTGTGTGATTGTATTAAAAAAAAGAGCAGTTTCTGTGTGATTGTATTAAAAAAAAGAGCCAGTGAACAACATGAAATGAACTGTATATGCAGGCATGGAAAATTAAATATACATGTACGTGTATGCGGAGAAGATGAAATCTGATACTTTGGAATTCTTGTTATAAATTGGAATTTGTTATCTTTGGTGAAACTCACTTTTAACTATTTATAGCAAAATCCTTACTAATGATTTTTTTTACAATTATGTAGACATCTATGGTTACACTTCACATGTGTATTAAACTAATATATTTAGAGGAATATCAAAATACATGTACATGTACATCCCGAATCCCATCATCAAATTTGACATAATATAAATGATCCCTCTGCCAATAGGTTGAACCTGAGAAGGCTGCCTACTGAAATGAGCAAAGTTACATGTATGGATAATGTATTTCTAGTTCTCAAAAGCTGACTACTTATATAAGTATTTGAATTTATAAGCCTGTAGCTTACAGGTACATACAAATACTTATATGAAAATATTTTTGATAACAGAACATTTTGTAGAAACACACATATATGTATTAACCTTTGGTGACTAATAAACCAACCTATATACATGTACATATAATTCAAACACACTGCCATAATATTGAGTCTGGGGGGATGGTGTATTTATAAAATGATTTGTATAGAATTATATCATATTTTAAAATTCAATAGAAATATTGAGACTCGTACTGGAATGTATTACACTTTTACAGTAGATACATTCATATACACTACCACACTATAATATTATAATTATGCGCAAAGTCCAAAAAAAATCAATTAAATTGAGAGACATCGAAAGGTAGTCTTTTCATTTTGCTATTACACATTGACGTGATGGAATTCAATCCATAGTCTGTTTACAAAGAAAGAAATGTACAGTACCTGTACAGTAACAGCCCACTTCTAGTTCTACTCCCTAAAACAGCACATCTTTCACATTACAGCAGTACAGTAGAAGAACCTAGCACTGCTACACTGGTATGGCAAATGTTTCAGACCTTTTTTTAGGTCAACCACAAGTACATGTACATGTGTACATGTCCTGTTCAACCCCACCCCCTTCCTGTAGACCACAAAGACCCTCACATGACATCACATGTACTTTGCCCTTACTAAAGGTGTTGATCCACAAGGACTATTGAAACCCTACATTTCCACTAAACAATTAATACATACTCAAGGATAGTACTTCCAAATAATTCTTAATGTTTACCAAGGAAAATATTAGGGGGGGGGGGGGGGGTTGCATGGCTATACGCCTTTTGACAGGTACAATGTACAATGTAGTGACAAAACCACAATTTAGATGCATGTTCAACTTGGCTTAGTGAGGTATAATGTACATTACATGTTGTGTTATATATGAGCAAAAGTTAGTGATAACACTAATAATACAAACACTACAGTTACTAGCCAAGTAACATTTTTTTAACAAAGATGGAAGATACAAAAATGTATACTGTAACAAATGTATGGCTTTGTGTATGACATGATGGTCACTTGAGAAGGGATTAATGTACATAATTGTGTAGCTGTGTCTGTAGTCAACTGCAGCTAATAAATGGAAGTAAATTGCCTACAATTACATGCATCATTCCTGCCTTATTTTACACGCTGTACAGTTTATTGATCAGCTCTTTTCACCTAGTGAAATTTGCATTTCAATATTAAAATGCATACTAAGTAGACTAAGAAATACACCATGCATACTGACAAACACACAGGTCTGTTGTGTTAGTTCCTTCAACTTTTTTTAATTGTTTACTTACATGTATCCCTTGGTTCCACACCCTAAGTTCTAAATTGTGTACATTTAGTTGTTAGTGTTAGTCCTGCTGACTGAAAAGGTTTTTGTGCAAAATTACAATTACGATAAATTGCAAAAAGCTGATACATGTACATCAACAATTGACCGACTAACATTAAAGAACACAGTACAATTGCTACAATACTAGTCTGGTACTGTAGTCTACATGTCTAACGTGGTGTCGATTGAGAGAGATCTTGAGATTTGATGCAGGATAGCACAAGTTTAAACTACATGTAGTAGTAGTCAGGAGACTATCCATGGCTTTTATTTGAATCCTTGGATGATTCAAGGGCATGGATAGCCTCTAGACTAGTACACTGCTGTCTAGCCCAGAGACTTGCCCTATATCTGACTTACAATTGTTTTTCAAATCTATGCAGTGAGTATTAATGAGCAATGCAATTATAAATTGAGACCAGACGCTGGTTTGGCTCATAGAATTGTTGCAGTCTGACTAACTTTGTTATTACTTGGTTGATGCTGCATTCATGTATGAACCCTGACTGAAATCGCACAGTGAAAACAACAAACACTATTCTCAAGTTTCAGGCATGTAAAAATAACAGTGGCATGAATATAATATAATAATATAAAGATGGGTTGCAAGGAAGGATATACCAGTATAGCATAGCTGAAGGTCACAGGAACAATAAATGTAAATTCTCTATTTATAAATTTTGGAAATATTTTCTGGAAGGAAGAGGAATGACATGTGAATTGGAGATAAAACCTAAATATTGCATAAATTTAATACGTTCCTAAAGATTGACTCCCACTGTTGAAATACACAGTGACAGCTGATTAGGCATGGCTTTTTATCACAATCCAGACTTCTTACTTAGCTTTATACATGTTGTGTGTATAGCTGTATAGGTCATGCATAACAAACCTTTGCTATTGATAACTGATGAGTGCATTCACTACTGCCCTGTACATGTACATGTGTAGTACACTTTCTTCCGATGTAAATCTCATGGTACAATTCTTGCAAATCATATATTCCATATGGTGAACAAACTCTTGCAAAGGAGTGACTACTTAATGGAGCACATGTACTTTTAACCCCTATTCTGCATTAAAAATGAATGTGCAATGTCTAGGGCTTTTGCTAGCTAGCTAATATGCTTTTAAGTAGGTATTAAAAGACTGTTAGAATTAGTGTACATGTACATGTGTATGTAGTGCTATCCCTGGCATCCAAGTTCAAGATCTAGCTGTACGATGATTCAATACAATGGGTAGCATGATTCTAGACTAGTTGGAGTCAAAGAATCAAAGAATCAACATTGGTTCCTTTGTAACTCCTATGACCATAAGGTTTGTACATCTGGGGACATGATTTTCCAAGAGGTGGCCATTCATACACAGCTGGGAAATCAAATGATGGTAAAACAAGAAGAAACGCTATCCCTTATCCCTGGTTCTATCATTCCATGACTAACAGTCCCTGATTGTGAAAGTGTACTTACCAACCCAGTAGTACTCATTCAGAACGGAAACAAATGCACGGAGAATTATATTTACAAATGGAACGAGTGGAGAATAGTCATAATACATATACAGGGTGTACTACATTTTGTAGATACATGTAAATGCAAGTGCCCAGAGTTGGCAAGAACTTGAAACACCTACTTCCTCTATGTTTCAACATTTTACCATTTACTTACAAGTAGTTCCCGTTTGGTATAAACTACTTTTCCATATGATACCCAAACAATTAGCAAAACTTATGTGACATGTAAATATTGCAAGGACTATTTCAAAGTATATTTTTCTGAGTACATGCTGGTTGCATGTATAACAGGATATACATGTACATGTAATAAATTTTTTTTCCAAATGACAATATCCAGAGGACGACAGCATTGCTGTAACGTGTACATTGTAGGCTTAGATGAGAAACACATACATGTATATAGGAATGGAACTTACATGTTTACTAAACTGTATTTCACAGCTTTGGGCTATTGTTATTTTACAAATAATGTATGTACATGTACATGTAGGTATACACACATAACATATAACAGGAAGGGTTACAGTTTATATACAAATTAGTACCATCTGTACAGTAGTATTATAAAGCCAACATAATGAAAAATCTGCTTTCATTGAGTCGCTGGGCATATACATAATGATTTGCAAGACAAGCACAGATTTTCTCAAAACTCTTTGTATCGACACTAACAGTTACAAAATATAGTGATCAATTTCACTTGTGACAAAACCCTTCTATGACAAACAGCAAAATGTATTTACCACTAGGGAAAAATAGTCATCTCAAAAAAGAAGTAGACCCTCACTGTGTTGCTCACAATACTTACATGTATGTGTGTTTTAGGTCAATGACTCTACAAAATGGATGGAAATGTAACAGTTGGGATAGGGACTGAACATTATACAGACCGATCCTGTAGTGATTTTACATACAATATTGTTGAGGTAGTGAGGATGGGTGATTTCATACCACCAGATGTTTACATCAGCCATAGCTATGAAGTCGTGCCATTCACTGATGAAGGTGAAAAAGCAGAACAGACAGAAAACAAAAATCCCTATTAGCCCAGAGACTACAAAAATGTACATCATGACTTGACAATGTTACATGTATTTGCCAGAACCTGTCAAACCTGTACATGTATATGTCAAGTCAGATAGCCAAGTCTCTTGTTGTAGATAAAGCTAGACATATATATATATGTATTATGTTATTATAACACTATACACGGTCACTAATAAATGAGCATTTCCAGATGAGGTGTTGAAATCTTTTGAGGACAGGAGATAAAAAATAGAAAGAATTGCAAATTATGCAATATTGTGTTCACTGACCTATCCAGTTAATGACTAATAACTAATAGTCTTTTATAAATGCTAAAGTTCATGGTCATGACAAAGCAGGAATATGATAAATGTCATTCCTAAATCATAGATTCTTTACGCCAGGTTGTTTGTAACTACTTCAGATGTGAAGATGTTAATGGAACAAAACAGAATATTTGCCTGTGTGAGCTGTGGTACAAATGCACCCTAAATGTCCTACAGTATATGTTATAGTACTTATTGCATAAATAATAAGACAAACATACTTCTTGATTTTGTTATTGTAAACATAATTATTTTTTGTATTATCATGGCTGGCATGTTCAACTGTTGAGGACACTAGTGTAGACAGAAAAAAATGCAGACACACCCAAGAGATAGCATAGCATCACTCTCTGCTACTTGCTACATTTCTACTAATTCAGATATCATATGAAAAATATTATATCCAGAGCCTTGGCCACTCTGTAAGTGTTGGTAATGTTTTTTTGTGTCCTAGCCACATCTTTGCTCAGACCTAAGTTTTCCTTGAGGAAATCAATGATTGAATTATGAACAATTCCATTTATAGAATAACATATTGGAAAATTGATCAATTATGATCTCTCAAGAAACAGGTACCCAGGTGGAGCCAACTATTCTACAAATGGTACCACAGACAATGTAGTTCTATGAATGAGGTAAGATATTGGCACCTACAACTTAATTTTAATTTAAATAATGGGGCAAAAATTTTGATTCCAAATTATGTGTTATATGGCGAGCATGATAATCACAGTGGCACACTTTAAACTTCACTAGACATCATGTATACAACACAATATACAATGTACTTGCATTTATATTAATAGCATGAAGAATCTTTTTAAAAAGAGTGGTGCACAATTTCATCCCTTGACCTGTAAACTACGTTACATGTACAATATGCAGATAGGAAAACCTACAGCATTATGATACCTGCAAGTCTAACCCATGAAATTAATACTTTTTACACTGTTATTGTACATCATGTATGTATAACGTGATATGAGGATAAGCTCCCTTTAAGTTTTACCCTTAAAAACACTGCTAACAGCAAAACATCAATACAAAATGTACTTGAACTTCAAGGCAATGATTGAACCACTTCACATTACTAAGAAAATATAAATTATAATCATATTCAATTTTTTAAATACATACATCCCTGTAATTTTCAAATATAGCAAAGACTAAGTGAAGAAGTTGACGTAAATTGGACAATGCTTGTAAACCAGTCCATACATGATGATGAATGATTATGTACATGTATGCATGCCCAAATATTACCACATCATCTTGTCACAGGTAGAACAATGTGACCCACACTGCATTGCTGTAACTGCAAAAGCTGACTTGTGATTTTATACCCAACTTGTCACTTTCAAATATACCAAAGACCAAGTGAACAAAATGACATAGTCTGTCAACAAAAAGTTTGTAACCCAGCCCATACAATTATGTACACACTCCCAAAAATAGACACAATATCATCACTGTAAAAACAATATAACCCATACTGCATTGCAACAACAGCACAGCTGACTCATTTCCAACACATCAATAAGGTAGCTCCCCACCCAATAGATATAAGGTCACTCTTTTGTTTGATTGTGTGAATATCTGAATCACTGACTAACACTTTCAGGTATATAGAACAATGGTGTACACTCTTTAATACATTTGGTACATTGTGTATTTGTTTTTTTTTCAAATTTACTCACACTGATGTTGATGCAATCCATCCTATAAACAATGGTGATCAAGTGTATGTGGTTAATATTATACTTCATTTGACTTTTTTTCTGCAATCTGAATGAAAAAGTGGTAGTTTTCAGTTCATTTTATTTTTAAACTTAAGATTACTAATTCCATGCTGTTCATGTACAGTCCAGACAGTATATACATGTAATTCAATATTTAAATGTGAATTGCTTTGGAATCGATTTCAGTAATGACTGCTTTATATTATTTTCTTTTTGAAATATAAATTTAACCATTGCCCATTATGAATCTTTCATACATCATTTCAAATAAAAACCTGGTGTGCGCTCTCATAGTAATGAGCAGAAAATTACAGTTTAAAATTTATAAAAAAGCCCTTCAAATTTTCCACAGCACCTAATAACTCATTACTATTGGAATTATTTGTATCAAAATTGGGCATTAGTTTGCAAATAGCACCACATGTGGCTAGTAACATGAGGTACACTTGTACCAGACTGTATCAAGAATCATATGGCTGCAGCTGTATCTTTTGGTACAGAAGGTATCTTCATTATTTCAAAATACATTAACCTACATTGCTTTTTTTGTTGGTCTGAGCTGGTGTTAGTATACAGTATATTTATAGAGTATGTGTTATCAGTTCAGTGATGACCACTATTTGAACAATGCTAAGATATTTAAATTAGAACTAGCTAATAAAAGATGGCTGTGAACAAGAAATTAAAAAAAATTCACACCTAAGTAGTATAATGACAATTAATGCTTGAACAGACCAATTCTCATTTGACTGACTATAATTGACATTTCCTGTCATCAGTTCATAATCTAATTTATATTTCAATCATTATGTTCATAAATTATATTGTAACTTGCACTCAGTTTCCTTTATCATGTGTTTTATTACTTCTCCCCTCCCCAAACCCCTTCATTGGCAAAAATAACACCCAGGAGAATCTCTACCTCTCCTGGTTTAATTTAACTGTAGAGAATTCATTAACACTATACTGAAATATGAAATAAGTGTATTGACTGCATTACTGTTCAGCAAGTATGTATGGTCGGTAATACTTCCATGGTATGGTTAATAGTAATACAGAATAGTAAATTAATCTCACGATCCAGTACAGTACTTCCCCAACCCACTCAACACTTGAGTGTAACGCTTCCTAATTCGTTCCAAATACACTTGTATGTTCTATTTTTGACTGTGTTCATGAAGTGATTTTTAATACAGTTTATATTTCACGCTGTCTGGCACATAGGTAAGCTTCGGATCACATACTCAATTATCATAATTATTAGAATTGACCACAATCCTAAATATTACACGAATGAGTCATGGGTAGGGTTGAGCTGAGATACAACAATGTACGCCAGTCAAGTAAAATAAGCATCTAGTAGTAGTATTAGGTATATGACAAAACACCTTGTCGTTAGTATTCGCCCTACGAGATAGAAATTCGACAATTTTGATACATGTTCAATGTCAAAGCTATTAATTCGAACATTCTAGAAAGTTATCTCCTTTTCAGAAAGAAAGTTAAGGACACCTCTATGACGCGACCAGCGCAGTTCAATGTCAACGCGCCGCCGAGGTTTGTTGGTCCCACCTCTATGATGCATGACATCATCATCACCCGTTTCGCCACCTCACCTGCATCTGTCCGTTATGTAGCATTTATCCACTGCGGCTATGTCCTTCGGTACTTCTCGTAGTTCTCGCATCATCTTCCCTGGTCCAGCCTCGTTACATCGACACAAAATGTATTAGAATGAAGGGAAGGGATGGAAATACAAGCGACACAATTCAGGAAACCTTGTTTGTGACTCACTAAATTCCACTACCGGTGAACGAACGCGACGTCTGTCGAGGAGACGTCAGTTCGCTTTGAAGAAAACAGGAAACGGTATTGTTTTACACATAACTAACTACTCAGAATTGTTTAGAAATTATTCGCGACTTACCCGCTGAGGGATTCCCTGAAGCTGGTCCCTGGTGGTTATATTTTTTGTCGTTTTACAAATAATAAAAAATAATAAAAAAACGTGATTGCAGATAAAATTAGAAATTGTTTGTGATGTGATATCCGACTTCAAAAAAGCGTGCTATCAATGATTATTACCACACACACTGCACTGACGTCTAAGTGGTTGAAAGGTGGCGATCTGAGCTCTTAAAACAACGGGAATGTTTTCCAGTATTGAAGATGTGGGTGTGAATAACCTCCGATGTGAGGGAATTCCGACAATTTTGGTTTTGTGTGACGAGAAGTGAATGTCGGCAGCAGCTGATATCCCAATGCGATGTAACTGAGCACTTTGCAACCTTTGGCTGGAAACAATAACGATTTTCACAACGCGCATGCCCAGACAGATTAATTAACATAACTTATGGTAATGCGGTCGACCAGCTGATGATGTGCACAAAATATACAGGTAGATCGGGACTGCGATCGATGACTCGTATCTCCGAATACCTGAGCGGTGATAGCTTGATTGCAAAGATATGTAGGTTGTCAAAATGACGTGAACCGTAAGTGACGCAACAGTACTGATTACATACCGGATTTCATACCAAAGTTCAGTGTAAGTTTTTCAGTAAATATCTATCAGGTGATCGGAATTTGAATATGAAGTGTTTACACTTCTCAGGTGTATTTAGATTGACTGGGTCAAAGGTCACATTCTGCTGAAAATGAGAAACTTTATTCAAATGCTATTATACACAAATACTCAGTTTGGACTAAAAAGTCAACCTTACACCTCATAAAAAGTTTGCTTATAAACTTATACTGGTGGCATAACTTTGCAAAGCAGAATGACTGACATCAAACTCTTCAGTGAAATGATGTAAAATTATTAGCTTTATTAATAATAAAACTTATTCATAGAAAATTACAAAAAAAATTATATACATTTAGACTTGATATATAATTGATTATATTTGATGATATATATTTATACTCATTCTTAATTATGTATTCAATTATGTACAAATATTAATGTACTGTGAGAATATCACATAAATTCTCAGTCTTTAAGCTGTATTTGTAACTGTAATATCTTACATGTAATGACACACTCTTGAAGCCTCATTTCATATTAGGATGAAACATTTGAAGTGACAAATCAGTTATCTGGCTGAGTTATATAAAAGGTTGGTTCAAAAACAAAAGAACAACCTTATCATCTTAATTAATGCATTGTGGGTCCACTGATTCGACATCAGTAATCCCAAACTGGGTGATTCAAACATTGAGGTTTGATATTGTACACTTGGGGCATATAAGTTTGGTTAGCAAATTAGGTGTATATAGAGTACACACAAGTATTAACATGATAAAAGAAAAATGTTACAGAAAGTTTGTGTGCAGATAATACATAAGGACATTCATTTGTATACAGGACAATGCACAATAATACTCTGGGGAGTACAATGGTAAGAGTCTTTGTTAAAACATGTTACAAATTGGAAAGAAAAACATGTTTCAGATTCAACTATTTCATATTGCTATAGTATAAATAATAACAGTACACATCAGTTCACACACTAGGAGCTGTTACGTCATTTCTCATTAGTATTCTTTATATTGCTTTGCATTTGCTCATTCATACACTTGTAAATTATCATGCAGGATAAAAAAACAAACTATTTGGAGTACCCCCCTTGGGGGTCCAAGTATGAAATAGATGGCAGTCATGATTTTGTTTTTTAAACAAAATTAAAATCCAGTCTGCAAATGTACGTAACAACCTATGTGATTTGAAAAATTGTGAAGCCCCCTGGCAAAGAAACATTCCCTACAGATTTCCTGGAAAAATTACACTCCGCTTCAGCTATTCCGTATAGCCTCAATACAAATGTCCTGTACTTAGCAATGCTATGTAGGACATATAAACCATACTATACAGAATTTGCATTTACTGAAAATAATACATCAATTTAACCAGCGGTGTCTCTGACAAACTGGCCCCAAGAAGATCTAGTTTCAGTAAAACAATATTCTTCTAGTAGCAAAGATGACAAGCCAGCATACATGTAAGTGAACACCCGCACTGTCAACTTTGTTTCTTAGGATATGAAATCATACACAGTAACATTAGATTATGTAGACTTGTTCCTGACACAGCTATTGGAATTCACTATATAACACAGCAGCAATACCAAGCCATGCCAAATTTATAAACTGTCAGTCTGAATGTTGTAGCAGGTACTTGAAATTTCTTTCAGGACTTCCTGAGGAACTTATGCCGATTCTTGAAGATTTGAATGAAAGTTGAAGCAAAAACAATTGACACTGGCATAATACTTAAACTGAAATTCTAATTCACCAAGATTCTTCCATTTGATATCTTCAGTGTTTACTTATTGCTGTAATACAACTCTAATAGCTTGATCTGGCATGACCCTATCAAGTGTATTGATGAAAAACTGACATTTAAAGGGGAATGCCACAACAATGGTTCTGGGGAATCATTTCATGATTTCACATCACATAAATTTTGCTTAGTTGCCAAGAAACACCAAATTGAAACTATTTTTCACCTCTTTTGTTCTCACAATGACCCACCATTACCTCACTTAACATACATATGTAATTAGATGTACACTGAATATTCATGATGTGCTTAGGAGTCAGTGGACCTGTGTGAGAACACTAGCAGTGAAAAAGTGTTTTGTTGTTTGTTGGTAATCACACAAAATTCATGTGATATTGTAAAATCATAAACTGCCTCTCAAGAACCCAAAGTTTATGAAAATACGTTTATTTCCTGGAGTAGCATTCCCCTTTACACTGTACATTGCAGAGGCATTTGTCAAAATCAAACCTAGTTTTCATTATCAACATCAAGAAGTTACAGTAATGGTGAAAAATGAACAATTATAAACATCAGGTTAATTTCAACTTTAGGATAAATTTTTATTGTGACATATAACATTTAAATTTTGTAAAAAATACCATCCACGTTTTAAGAGGTTCAGGTTACATTTTCTGAAATTTATAATATAAAAAAAGAAGAAATGTAATTTCTTGGTAAGAACAGTTAAAGTTTGAATAGCAAGTACCCTTTTGCATAGAACAGACAGGTAGTATGGCATGTATTGTCATAATTGTAAAAAAAAAAATGTTGTTACCAAAAGAAATTCAATATATAATTACAATACAATAAAACTTAAGTAAGCAGTATTAAATTTAGGTGTGAAAAACAGTTGTCTAGTATTAGGGTCCAGAAGGAAAACATGGTCATATTGGATCCACTGATAAGATAGTACTGAAGGCAAGAACCTGGGATTAAAACCCAGGTCTTTAAATATGTTGCTTTTTATGAATGTACAAGTTAGTTGTAAATGTAGTCCTAAATTCCAGCCAGTCTTGGACTCAACTACTACCAATGATTACAGAAAACATCTTTCTGAATTTCTTCATAATATCTACAAAGTTACTGAAATCAGTCAAGTGTGGATCCTTTACTTCTAAAATGCCAGTATGATATTGTATTGCATGTAGTGGTACATACACATCCACTTATTAGGTTACTGTTGGTCATTATTTTGGGATTAATGACTTGGTTAGCTTATACCTAATACACTTGCTCAATCTAATGGTATGTCTTAATTAGGACAGACCTTATGTTTAGGGATCATTAATTCTTTAGTAAGTATCAAATCTACGTCACTGAAAAGTAACCATAGCAACTAGGAGTGAAATACTTTCCAACAAGTGGGTGTTTGGGGGTTTTCAAAATAAAGAACACTTACTGAATTCTATTTAAAAATGGTTGACAAGTACATGTTTAGAATTATGAAATTGATAACAATATTTTCTAATGACACGCCTCACAAAATTATTCAACCCTTGTACAAACTTTTCACTAAGAAAATTTTGGTGAATTTGGTTCCCTAAGTATTCTACATACCCATGAATTACTATCAACCTGGACATTTTCACTAAAGATTTATTTTTGCATATTTTGCAGGAAAACTAAACTGCAAAAATAAATAGTGACTAAAATGCCTTATTGTACATAAACACAATGTACTAGTCTGGTAATTAGTGAAAGTAGTGAAAGTTAGTCTTTGAGATCTAGCTGAGGACATCATCATGCTAGACTACGAAGTGATGTCTAACAACAAGAAAGCTTGGTAACTGTAAGAGGAACCAAATTTTGAAATTTGCCATGATTGAAGTTATGCACACAATTGCAATACTCCATTGATCTGGCCCTACTACATTTTGTACAAGGACACAACTTTACTTTGGTAATGTATCAATACGTTGCAGTTGTTCATCATTTATATACTTCGACCGGAAGCACTGTAACAAGTCAATAAAAAAGCAGTACGTTCCTGGCATACAAAATATGCAATATTGCAAGTTAGTTGTTATTTCAATTTTAAGAGCAGACAATTTGTAAATGTTACAGTGTATCAGTGTAACACTGTTTTGTTGTTTGTAACAATATATGTAATAGCACAATTACTTAAAACCCATCCAATGACAATTACCATTCATTATAATCCATGGTGCAGTCAATTACAAATAATGAATGATTTCTATATCAGAACTTATCATCTAACAGTTTTAATATATATGTAAATTACTCTTAATTAATGTCACATAATAATGAAACATTGATGTACACATCTAATTGAATTGCATGGCTAACAGTTTATGTAAGTCCTGATATGGTGGCACATTGAAATACATACAATCGTCTCTCATACATTCTCTTACACAATCATACAAGCACCACAAAATAGTAAAGCAAAGATTCAACTTCTGAGAAGGTTTTTTTTCAAGCATATAAACACACCACATTATATAAATATTCTGATACCCTGTGTTCATATTGCAAAACATTCATTTCAGATTCTGTTCAGCCTACATGTTAACTAACCCTTGAATGGCTGACACCCTATCTTTAGGGTGTAATTACAGAAATACTAGAAATCAAGTCCTTCAAGGATTAAAGTATTTTACTTGAGAAGTATAATAATTCCCAAGTTTTGATCAAATTCTTGAAGACACCGAGATGCTACTTAGGGACAATTACTCAAAGTCACTCAAGCTCAATAACCAAACTTTGTTCGTTTAGACCAAAAACCCCTCCCCCTCCTCCTAAATGAAAGGTCACAAGTGTGACATCAACACATTTACATATGATGTAAACCATGATGAAAATTGTAGTGGTCACACCACTATGATCAGTGCAATGTAAAAACACAGTAACCACATTAAAATATTGACAGATACCCACGGTACGGTATATCACATTTATTTAGCAGTAAATTTTAATCGACTTATCAACACCTCAATACAGAACCTGTTATCAGTGAATGTGTGAAAGATTTCTAAATTTCTGTTCAGGTTAGAAGTGAACTGCAAAAATGAAGTTCAGCATTATTGCAATGATGCCAGATCCTCTCCCTCCCTAAATGAATGAGGTTCGTTTATTGAGCTTGTGTGACATTGTGCAACTGTCCCTTAGTTAACCTTGGCCTTGGCATATCTAACTTACAAATCTAAAGAAATATTAACTTTGACCATCAAAAAAACTGAAGTTTGATATACAGCTGGTTATTTTTCCTCTTGAAATATCCAATGCAATATATCCAATCAAACTGTTTTTTGGGCCCACACACAAAAAATCAGCATCCCAATGAGTCAATATTAAAACTTATTACTATACTACTTATAGATAAAATAGACCTCTAATTGACATGTACAATGTCTGTTGGTTGTCTGATTGAAAACGTAATACTTCAGTTATAGCTAGTGCAGGTTTAATGTGTGACACACACACACCTGTGTAATGACCCTGTAATAAAGATTATTGCATGAAAAACATGAATAGTACCCATGTTATCATTATAGCCCAGATTCTGTAATACCAGTTTTGAAATACAATGATTAGCATATCCCATTTTTGCACATAATGCTACAGAACTCTGCAAGTTGTATTTAAACTGACACAAGCTGGGTTTATGTAAGATTTGAACTCTACAGAGTGGAAAGAAATGTGGTATACATATAACAATTATTAAGATGTAAACTGTTTTGGTACTGTCTAATGTCTATGTATGCATTTGTTGACATAAATAGCATTCAGGGGTTGATAGCACATTTGATGGTATGAGAGTATACTAAATCATTTACATATTATGCCTAAATGCCAGGTGTGAGTTCTGCAAACAGCAACTGATGGTTAAGTAATGCTTCAGCAAGTAGAATGCTACAAGTACCTTTGAATATACAACAAAATACCACCCTCCCCCTTCTCTCCAATAAAAACAAAAATACAAATGTATAAAGTAAGCTGATGCCCTTTAAGTCTAAGAATATATCACTGAGGTTTTTAGAGTTCATTGCACAATCCATCTCCACTTGCTTGTTTGCAATACGTTGATCTGAATGTATAAATATATAAGAATGTGGAAAAAGGAGGAGGGAATCCACTGAAGGGATAAACAAGAGGTGGAGATCCACTGGAGGGATAAACAGGAGGTGGAGATCTACTGGAGGGGAAACAGGAGGTGGAGATCCACTGGAGGGGAAACAGGAGGTGGAGATCCACTGGAGGGGAAACAGGAGGTGGAGATCTACTGGAGGGATAAACAGGAGGTGGAGATCTACTGGAGGGATAAACAGGAGGTGGAGATCTACTGGAGGGATAAACAGGAGGTGGAGATCCACTGAAGGGATAACCAGGAGATGGAGATCCACTGGAGGAGAAACAGGAGGTGGAGATCCATTGATGGGGAAACATTGATCTTCTCTAAGTACAAACACATGTGTTTACAAACAATTCAGTGCATCGATCCACAGGAAGAACAAGCACTTCATATTGATACAATTGTATTCTACCTAGAAACTAATGATAAATGTCCAGAACACTCACAAAGCAACAGATTATGTATTTCAACTGTAAATTTATAAGAACCAGGTAGTGTTCTTCTACCATATAATGGGCCGGGAATCACACCTGACATAACTGTGAAATAGGTTTGTTACATGGTGGATTCAATTTCATCTTATATTTTTGTCTTTCCAGAAATCTTCCTATATATTTGTTGACAGATCATAATATACTACGCATCTGTAGAAGCCTTGAAAATTGACGAATCATAGACAGGATTGCCAAAGCTTTGGACACCATTGCCGTTTTTATTGATGTCTGCAAGTTCACAGGCGTCTGATATCTTGTAAGTATCATCAGAAAAACCCATGTTACCATACCTGAAAAGTATGAAAAGTATCAACCACTGTCAAGACAAATCTGAATCATTCATGAATTTACTCTTTATAAATGTTTTTACTTTTGTGAACTTTTTAAATAAAAAGTTGTCTGTAAGTCAGTTTTTGCAAAGAAAAAGTACTGTCATAAACTTCAGTCCTCTTTGGAACAATAGTACAATGCGTGTCCCTTTTATATATTTATTTTTTTGTTACATCAGCAAAATTTATTCTATGGCTTAAGCTGTGAGAATGTAGTACATGTAATATGTGGCTAGATTGGTTGTTGACTACAGCTGATGTAGTACATGTATTGGCTATAGACCTGTTCAAGCATGGTTATGGCTTTGGACATGAAAACTGTGCCAACAAAATCGCTGCCAGGCAGCAATATCGGATTGTATTACGACGAAAATGGAAAATACACATGTATGTCATAGAACACTGTCCTAATACCAACTTTGAATGAGATCTGTCCAAGCATGTCTGAGTTATGGCTTTGGACATGGAAAATTCGCAAACAAAATGGCTACCAGGCAGCCATATTGGATCGTATCACGATGAAAAAGGATATGCACATGTATGTCATAGAACACTGTCCTAATACCAACTTTGAATGAGATCTGTTCAAGCATGTCTGAGTTATGGCTTTGGACATGGAAAATTCGCAAACAAAATGGCTGCTAGGCGACCATATTGGATCGTATCAGGACAACAATGAATAAGGTGTTATGTGAATATAATAATGTATGACAAATCTACCAACCTGGTTCTTCTTTTTCCAAAAAATAGATAGCCCACAATAAGTAAAACCAAGATGACACCCACCACTACACCTATCACTATGCCTGCAATAGCACCACCTGATAGACCTGTAAGAGAGAGAGAGAGAGAGAGAGAGAGAGAGAGAGAGAGAGAGAGAGAGAGAGAGAGAGAGAGAGAGAGAGAGAGAGAGAGAGAGAGAGAGAGAGCGAGAGACAGACAGACAGAGACAGACAGACAGACAGACAGACAGACTTGTCAATGACTATTGTGTCTGGTAATTATGTCATTTATCATACATCATATGAATTTACATATAAGACAAATTGATATTTCATGTCGTCATTATCAAATGTTTGGAAAAACTTGTATTTTCTCTCACATGACATATCAGAATCTCCAGGTATGACATCTAATAAGATGACACATTTTCAGAAATGTATCATTTTTCAACCATAATACAAATTGTGAATATGAATCTTTACTTAATATCAAAAGCAACTCTCAAGAAGATAAAATAAAGGAAGAACAAGACCAACAACATCTGAATCAATTTCTCTTTACCTGTTTGAGTTTGAGGTTCTGTTGGATCCTGTACACAGTCCCATACACACCTATTATCCACAGTATAAGTCTCATCTAGTACTTTGACAGACTCAGTTTCTGTGATGTACTCGGTATAGTTTGATAGTAAGTATGTCAACTGCTCATCACTGATGGCTAACATATTGGCTTGGTAAATAACACTACCACAGAACACCTTGGAATCTGAAGAAAAGACAACAACATTTACCTCAACACTACCATACATATTTTCAGGATATCATTACACAGTCATATAATTGTATCTGTAAAAGAGAAATTTCACTGGCCTTAGATGTGCTATGTTACTAGCTAGGTCCTTTGACATCCTCTCATTTTGGCTTTTGTTTATTTGTTTAACATCAGTGAAATGCTAGTGGAAGTATTCCTAGAATGGTTCACTAATCACTGTGAATATAAATCTAAATTGTCCTGCTGTCCCATATTCCTGTGAGTATATATGTATGTGTTCTCAGAACAGAGGGGTGGGGGTTGGGAGGGGGTGGGGATTGAACTTGTCATCTGCAAGAAGTAAGCTACATACATGGGTTCCCACCCATCACCACAGTTGATTTCAAGTGTTCCCACCAACAACTATCTATTCTTACCTTGTAAGTAGACAACAGTGAAACCACATCGACATCTAGACTCGATTCCATCAACTATTTCATACATTAGTGATTCCATGTATCTGTCATCAGCAAGCCAAGTCTGACAGTCAGCATCTGTCAGTCTCATCTGTATATCATGAGAGTAAGTGTGACTTGGACAGTGGTTTTCCATGGCGGGTGTAGGGTAAGATAACGCATAGACATCTGATGTCCTGGTCTCACAGCAGCTACATCTATTGATGGATTCATCCTGTGTAGAGTGCCACCTGTAAATGCATATCACAGATTTTAAGTTAAAGAGGAAAATAAGGGTATTTTTCATAAGCTGAGAGTTACTTCATGATTTCACATCACATAAAATTCACTCGATTACCACAAAACACCAACTTGAAATTTTTCTTCACCTCTGTAGGTAGCTCTTTCACTGATACACCATTGCACTATGGGTCTTAACAGACATTACTATTTATTAGATGCACTCCTAAGTGCTTATTACCTTCAGATAAAGACTCATGAATATGCATTATGCACCTTATAAATGTAAGCTAAGACCCATGAGGCAACTGGGCAACACTGAAAGAACTATTGAGGTGGAAAAGAGTTTCAATTTGTTGTTTCTTAGCAATTGAGCAAAATTTATTAATACCTTTACCTTTATTTCCTGAGAGTGGCATTGCCCTTTAACATCTTTGTGGGAAGACACAAAGATGATTACAAAATTATGTTGGCACTTGGATATAAACTGTAGGTACTTTGGAGGACCTCTTATAGAGATCTGCAGTCAAAAACTCTGGCTGTTTTGCCCAAATGTACAACAACACAAACCATGTAGTATGATGATTAAGAAAAGAATTGTTTTCATTTTAAATATTACAAAATTCTGATACCTTCACACAATATAAGCAGTTTTGATACTTTCATGACCACATGTATTTGGTTCTGGTGTCTTTGGCTTAGTTGAATTAACCATAAGAGACCACCACACAAACGACACAATTTTTTTGAAATGCAAGATTCATGTTACACATAAGTTGATATTGTTTAAGAGTGACATATAGTTGTAACAATGTAAATTTACTACATACTTGTCGTCTTCCACAAAGATGCTTTTAGAAGGTGTAAGTACATCAAGCAAAATTTGACTGGTTCTGTTCCTGTCATTGGTGTAGACGACAGCATCGACTAGATCCTTGTCCGTCACTGGGGAACCGTTGGGAAAGTCTTTATTACTACCGACATACAATGCCACTGCATCAGCCCCATTCTGGATAATGCCAGACTGTTGGTCTGGTAAAGTGATGTCTGGTGTTGGACTCATATTGATGGAACCTATCACGAAGAAACCGTAGTTGTTCAGTGCATGTCCTTCAAGTCCAATGGTATAGTAGGACGAAGGGGGAGCTAGGTTTCCATTATACAGTACCACTACCATTGCACTTAAATCTGCACCCGCAGGTCCCTTTAGTTCGATGAACTCTGCAATGTCATAGCTTGGATTATCTGGGTTGATTTCATTGATGACTACTTGGGGTACTTTAGGTGGGAGGGTGGTTGTGCTGCTGACTGGGGGAGGTGGAGTATAGACATGTTCAGCAGTGCAGTTGTTTGGCATTCGTGGAGTTGGCATAGCAATACCAAATGCTGACGATTTCAATTCCTCACAACAAATGCATCGACTGATGCTCTCATCTCCTTCCATGAATTCATCATTTTCATCAACCTGATGTTGTCCAGGCAACAAGGCATCCAGAAGAGAGGTATCAACATTGTCTGTTGTCCCATATACTAGTGCATCTACCAGATTTTCCTGGGTTGGTTTAGTACCATCTGGGAATTTCCTGGGATCATCTCGGTAGAGGGCAATAGCATCTGCACCATTCTGTAAGAATCCATTAGTGCTGTCCACTATGATATCTACAACATCTGTAACTCCAGTGGCTCCAATGATGAAATATCCTTTGCTGTAAGTTTTAAAAAGAAAATGATATTTTCATTTTTAAATTGAGTATAAATGCTATTGTCAATGTATGCTATGAGGTAACTCTTTGACGAAAAATAACTACTCACTACTCAGTTACACAATCTGATTAAAATCTGACGTAGTTAACTTGGCATGATTTCTTTATTTACTTCTGTTTGCTATGTTTATTGTCATTTGTTCTTTTTTGATCTGTGAGTGTGAGCACCTTGTTCCTACATCTGACACAATACCAAAGGAGTTCTATATCTGCATCCTTGTAAACCACAGCCTCTTTGACAGAACCCCCCATCTTTGTTATTTCACAGTGTGTGTCAAGGAAGAAATAACAACTCTGGTTGCGAGAATATATATCCATCAGTTCTATAGTTCTGTAGTGGGATGGTATTGTATGATTTCTCTTGGTCCTTACCTGTCTGTTCTATAGTTCTGTAGTGGGATGGTATTGTATGATTTATCTTGGTCTTTACCTGTCAGTTCTATAGTTGTGTAGTTGGATGGTATTGTATGATTTCTCTTGGTCTTTACCTGTCAGTTCTATAGTTCTGTAGTGGGATGGTATTGTATGATTTCTCTTGGTCCTTACCTGTCAGTTCTATAGTTCTGTAGTTGGATGGTATTGTATGATTTCTCTTGGTCCTTACCTGTCAGTTCTATAGTTCTGTAGTTGGATGGTATTGTATGATTTCTCTTGGTCTTTACCTGTCAGTTCTATAGTTCTGTAGTGGGATGGTATTGTATGATTTCTCTTGGTCCTTACCTGTCAGTTCTATAGTTCTGTAGTGGGATGGTATTGTATGATTTCTTTTGGTCCTTACCTGCCAGTTCTATAGTTCTGTAGTGGGATGGTATTGTATGATTTCTCTTGGTCCTTACCTGTCAGTTCTATAGTTCTGTAGTTGGATGGTATTGTATGATTTCTCTTGGTCTTTACCTGTCAGTTCTATAGTTCTGTAGTTGGATGGTATTGTATGATTTCTCTTGGTCCTTACCTGTCAGTTCTATAGTTCTGTAGTTGGATGGTATTGTATGATTTCTCTTGGTCTTTACCTGTCAGTTCTATAGCTCTGTAGTTGGATGGTATTGTATGATTTCTCTTGGTCCTTACCTGTCAGTTCTATAGTTCTGTAGTTGGATGGTATTGTATGATATCTCTTGGTCCTTACCTGTCAGTTCTATAGTTCTGTAGTTGGATGGTATTGTATGATTTCTCTTGGTCCTTACCTGTCAGTTCTATAGTTCTGTAGTGGGATGGTATTGTATGATTTGTCATCATCCTGGCCATTGAACAATACCACTATCAATGAATCTAGTGAAGTATACCCTATACCGCCATCATATAATTCTATAAACTCCTTCTCATCCATTCCTGGCTGGTCCACATTCAATTCATTGATGACAATGGTTGGTAATGTACAGTTGTTGGCTGAACCTAAGGGGTAACAAAACAAACATGACAAAAATGCTGAGTCGTCTACAACCTGAAATGTGAGGACTGTGCTGTAGAATATATTGGAGAGACAGCCAGATCATTTGGAATCCACCTCAAAGAACATCAAAGGCAAAAACACTATCTCACAGCTGTAGGGGAACATATGAAAGACACGACACACCATAACAACAGAGTAGTCAAAGGTCCTAGGCAGAGAAGACAAGTACTGGCCCAGGAAAATATGAGAATCCATCAAAATTAGAGAATACCAGCCATCCCTCACTCGTGAACTGTGGATACCATCTCCCATCTATTTACAACAGACTACTGTTAGGTGATTCCACTAGGAGGTCACCTGACCAAACAGCAAACCATCATTACGTTGATGACAGCTGAGTGATTTGGACAAGAGCTATATATACTTCAAAAAGATTCCAGTATTAAGGTAAGTAGACTATTAAAAACATGACATTGTTTCATACTACTGGTATTTAAACCATTTTCTGTTGCCATGGTTTCAAATATATCATGATATACTCTTTAGGAAATTATAACGATTTTAACTGACTTCCGTATTTCCGTAACTAGGTTTCTCAAAGCTTGCAAAAACATGTAATGTAACAGAATGTCTGCAAATCTCTGATGGCTAGATCTTGAAGTGTATGTATCTCTCATGTTTATCTTTAATTTAAGTTACAAGTAAATTTTCTTGACCTAGTCTCTCCATCTAGACACAGTGAAATATACTTGAATAGGTTGACATGTGTCTTTTACTAAGTAGTCATTTTAGACTTTTTGTAATTATTGTAACCATTTTGTTGTTTTTAGCTTTATTATATTGTTTTACCATGCTTTTAAATCTATTTTATGTACAGTGCTTTTGAATATTAATAAATAGGAAAGGCGCTTTAGAAAATAAATAAACTTTAAACTTTAAACTTTGACACTAACCTGGTGTTGGCATAGATACAATGTATGAAAACAGATTAACAGTTTCATCAGACAGACATCTTGAAATGGATTCATCTTCTCCAAGTTGTAAATCATTCTCATTGACTTGAATCTGTCCTGGTGCCAAGATTGCAATCAGACTGTCATCTTGATTATCATTGGTACCATAGACTAAACAGTCTACCATGTTCTCACTGGTTGCCACGGTACCCCGTGGGAAGTCACGGATGTCAGCGTTGTATAAGACTACTGCATCTGGTCCATTTTGTACAAAGTTGAAGTCTACTATGATGTCAGGTAATGGTCTGACATTGTCACTACCAATTACAAAATAACCATCACTGTTGGTCCTGAAAATCGTGAACATGAAAAATAAAGTTACTTTTCTTTATCAGAGTATCATTACATTGCATTGAGCAATAAAAGTTTTGTAATATTGGTTCCAGTTGCTATGGTTTGGGAAATCTGGTAACAGGGGGTGCATCTGGTAAAAGTTGTACAAATTTCCATCACACGTACATGAACTATACAGAATAAACAATTCAAATTATGCACACATTTATGTTTACAAAGTGGTTGACCTCATTAATGATTTTCGGCCTCTAAAGACAATATTTTGTTTACAACTATTTGATTTGTAAATACTGTAGTAAATATGATAACCTTGATTGATTAATTTAAATTTAAAACAAAGTAACACCACATTCCTTGTACTGGCTATACTAAATATTCTTATTTGATGCAATCTAGCTGCAACTAAAATAATTTTTGAACTGTACACTCTGCACATTATTACATATGTACCATTGTGTACGTTGGTGTACAGTCAAAAATAAAACCGGTATTTTCACTGGTGGCTATGCAAATGAGATAAAATGAGATAAAATAGATCCAAAAGTAAAACCAATTCCTGATGAAAATAAGCAAATAAATGCATTTTTTTAAATGCACATATGTGTCTTTCCTGTTGTTACACACTTTTTGAACAATTTTTTGTTGGTTCATAATGTATTTCACTATTTTTCTCGACCATCGCAAGTTCTGGGGTATCAAATAACTATGCAAATTAGTGTCTTACCTATCAAATAACTATGCAAATTAGTTAGGTATTTTCACTGTTCATTATGCAAATGAGTAAACAACCTTTCGAACTACTTTATGTTTGTAAATATTGCCGGCGACCACTACTTTACAAATGGAAGATATTTCGGTGGATTCTGAACATAACGATTTGTTTAATTTGAATTATTTTGAACTTTCTGAGAGTGAATTTTATTATGATCAACAACAAAATAAAGCTGACCCGAGGCACGCGCCCAGCGACTACGGCCACCGATGCTTCGTACACATCAACAACGCCCAACAAATGCAGCCGATGGGAGATCGTGCAACACAATCCTCAGGACCATCAACCAGCCAGAACGCAGTCAATCAATTCCCACAGTTATGCGGAATGTTTTGAAAATACCCGTATTAGCGGTGGATCTTTCAATTTCACATTTCATGTCGCCGGAAACACCTCTGTCAAAGTTCTTGTCAGTGTGTTTACATTATAAAACGCTGCAGACAATCCGTAATCTTTTCCGATTCTGATGAAGACTAACTTTTATAATATTGTACATTTTGAAAGATTTTACTGAAGTACTATTATATAGGACACTAAGAATACCACGCTGTTGAATTGTATCTGTTTCTACTACTAAAATAATCGTGTATGCATTTCTTCTGATCGGTTTTGTGAATGAATCACAGCGGAGCTAGCTAGCGAGAGCAGGTCAACACATAATTTGCATATCAATACTTATTGTTGTTGACAACCAATCATCGCTCATAATTCACGTCTGTGACCTCTGCCTGACCTGAATGACATGAGCTGGTGACCTGATACATATTCATGCGAATATGTTGTTCGCCCTTCCCCACCTGCATTTTATTGCGTTTTTGGTGTACATATGTAATAATAACAGAACCCCATGGCCTCGCAATGGACGGCAGGGCATACAGAAGTTATTTTCACTCGTGATTCGGTTTATTCTGCTGTATTTTCACTCGCTATCGCTCGTGAAAATACGCGGCAGAATAAACCGAATCACTCGTGAAAATAACTTCTGTACGCCCTACCGTCCATTGCGAGGCCATGGAGTTCTGTCATAGTATTGAATCATCTAGTGGGTAAACAGATTAGTGTAGCAGTACACACAGTATGGTGTAATAAATCCAATCAAATTGATTTTGTGGTCCGCACCCTAAAATCACCATCCCAAACTGATCATGATTTCAAACTGTTTCTGTACTACCTGTGGATGAACTTGACCTCTAATTAACATGTATATAAATGTCTAATTATTGATGTTTTCAGTGAATATATTGTTGGTTTTCTGATTGAAAAAATTATACTGCAGTTTCATATAGTTAGTGCAGCTTTAACAATTAATCTAAATTGACTTTATCTCAAATGGTACGAGGGTTTCATAGGAATTTTACCAATTTAAACGATAATTCCATTGACTGTTTTTACTGAATCTACAGCACTAGTATCTTTATTTGTACAGTATGTCTGTCAATGTAATTTTACAATACAAGATATTTGGGGTTCACTATCTTGATTTCAAGGAAAATGTCAATCTTTTATTCCCGTATACAGTTCACACAGCTGTTGGCAGCCATATTGGATTTGATATCCACTATTTCAAACCCTTTTATGGTCAACCCAAATTTGTTTTATTGATTTTAATGGAAAATAGGTTGGGGTTTCCTTGATGGAAATAACAGCCAAAGTTTAAAGAGTTCATTTGTACGGTGCATTCCACTTTAATACATTGTGTATGTGTTAGAATGGATTAAAGATTCCTTTTACTCTTATTAGGACTACATTGATCCACCTCATGTAGTGTCATATTAAGAAACAATAAAGAAAGTATTTAAAATCACAGTGAAGTGACATAAAAACAAAAGAAATTCATTTTACAACTTCTACGTAAGAGGGCGCTATCACAACTTACTTGTACCCATTCAGATCTAGTTCATTGTAGGACTTGTCATCATCAGCACCATTGAAAAAGACCAGGATGAGACCATCCAAATCAGTGTTACCAAGTCCTTTATCATACAATTCCAGGTATTCATGGGTATCAGAATTCGGACTGTCTGAGTTCAATTCATTGATGATAATATCTATAAGAAAAATGTACATACTGATAATATTATGATAATATACAGTTAGTTGCTAAGGAGATAACTAAATCGTTCATGTTTTTGTTATGTTATGAAATACTGATTGGATATATAATGAATTATCTTATGTTTTAATAAAAATAATCTATAGCGTCAACACTATGATATACAATTATGGATTATATTAAAGTCTTCTATGATATCAACACCACAAAGTAGAACAGAATGTTTTGTATGCCTTGAAAACACAACAATGAGAACTGTGTAGGTTTACAGATCATAATAAGAAAAAAACCTATCAATTCTTATCTCTATTCTTTTACCTATTGTACCTATACACTAAAACTCTGCAAACCTTTCCTTCAATTTTATTAAATCTATTTAGTTCAAATTTCAGTGCTTTTAGTCATAATTTTTTCTGTGAGAGGATGGCTGCTATGATTCAATTATGACAAGTCTCCATAGAAGACATAGCCCCTCAAATGCTTTACTTCTGTGACTAATGGATGAAATAGATTTGCTTGGATAAGTTTTGACTCGGAAGGTGAAGTTCAGGGTCAAATATAAAGATACTCATAGAAAAGTCATATTTTATAATATAGAGACAAATACTTAAATGAAGTGCCTAAAATACACAAAACAACAGAAAATCATTGATTTCATACTGTATATATGAATACTAGCAGTTCGTTTAGATTGCAATTCTAATGGTGATGACTCCCATACCATAAAAGTACAATCTAGATAACACATCCCTCACTTTCACCAAATCTTCCAACTCTGTTTTTTTTTTCTGACCCAATCAATAACCAAAGACTTAACACAATACCTTCAGCTGGTGGTACTGGCATAGGACAGCTGTTATTGGCCATCGGTGTAGGATCAGCTGATTTGTAACTTGACGTATCAAAACGTTGCATGCTGTCACATCTACTAATACTTTGATCATCACCAGATGTACCAGGTATATCCTTGACCTGCTCACCACCTGGTATGCAAAACAAAGAAAACCCAATTTCATATCATATACCATTGTACAATATTTTACCCACAACACCCTCTGATTTATAGTCTCCCACATGAACTTTATAATTCTTTAACTTTAGTAACAATAATTCTTCTGGATATTCTTCTTTATTGAGCTAGGAATGTAATCATAAAAATTGAGCGTGTAAAAATTATCCCCACCATTGTCACCTATCTCCTGTAGAAATGATTTTAGCTCCTATAGTCAATATATACTTTTAGTCCCACTAGCATTTCCATATTTTGAATTCGAAATTTATTTCACAGTCAAAACCGTTTCAGAATTCTACTCACTTGTCAAACAATTACATCACATTCCATCTCAAGTTTTTTTTCTTGTCAATAACAAAGTCTCATTACCTGGTGTCAGTATGTCCAGCAGTGACTGATCAACTGTATCACTGGTACTATACACCACAGCATCTAGTAAACTAACACCGGTGACAGGTGTACCATAGGGAAATGCTGTATAGGGGCCTCTGTGTAGTGCTATGGCATCAGGACCATTCTGAAGAAATCCACCACTACCAGAGTCAAGAACTATATGAGCAGCTGAAATGGATTAAATTGGTGTTAGTACACATCACACTGTACCAAGTGCAAACCAATTTGTAAGCATTTGAACAGAAATACAGGGTTTATACCCTGGTCATTCTACATCATGACAACACACAAATTATCTTCATCTTCCAAAAGGATTTTCACAAACAAAGTTCAAATTGTAGTCAACTTAATTCTTTTGACAACATACAGTTGAAATTATCACAAGCACAAATACAAAGAGTCAACAGTTTTCAAATCAAATAGCTGTATTTATTCTCAAGAGTAATCTTAGGGCTGTCCCCATGTTTGGTTGGCATGCACTGGTCTGTACCCACAGGCACTCATAAAACGTAATCTCGATGATACACTACAGTGCAGTTGTTTACATAGATTATGCATTCAACAGTAAACAGCTATTTACATATTCCGATAATGATTTTCTCTAATTAATATTCTTGAATGCTGATGACTGAGCAGCATTTACTTGGACTGGGGACAACCCCAAGTGTTAGTGTGTTCCCTTACCTGGTTGTATGTTGCTAGACCCTATAACAAGGAATCCATCTGTATTTGTAGTATAGCCATCTAAATTAACGGCAAGGTAAGAGCTGTCCAGTCCATTCCCATTGTACATGACTAGTGTCTGATACGACAATAACGTATTGCCTTTGCCACCATCGTAGAGTTCAATGAACTCCATGTCATCATTTCCAGGCTGGGCAGCATTAATTTCATTGATAACAATATCAGTAGCATATACAGGACACTTGTTGAGGGATGTTGGACTACTGGTACCAGCTGTGTAAGGTGCAGAATCACGGATGGTGCCAGCCAGACATCTACTGATGGTACTTGAACCTGTTTGTACATTGTCTGAATTTATCTGTTGATACATCACAGAGAAATATCAACCAAAAGGTGAGGACAAATATCTGAGGCTGTTCATAAATACAATCAAACGCCTTCTTTGATTAGTTTATCAACTGCTGGTTTTTATAGGATGTGAGCCAACTATAAAACTTATATTTTAACTGGTGAGAACAGTGGCGATAAACAAACATATGTCTTCACTATTATCATGTTATATAAACATTTTACCAAGGTTCCATTTCAGGTCCATAATATGTTTCAATCTTAGTTTTTTGTATTACTAAAAGTGACAAGATATTAGCCGATATGCCATGTTCTCAATATAACACAACTTACCTGCTCAGCGCCTGCTGTACCAAGTAAAATTGTGGCCAAGTTATTAGCTGATGTTCCATGTTCACTATATACCAGTGCATCCTGAATTGAGTCTTCTGTTACAGATGTACCATTCAGAAACTGTGATGCCATTGCTTTATATACAGCTACCCCACCAGTCAATCCAGGTAAGAAATCTGCATAATATAATGTATAGAATTGTACAAGTTTAGAGTACACGTAATATAACATATGTATAACCCACAAGTTTTGGTAACTTTTCACTATTTTCCCATATTGTAGAATAAAGGCGTAACTTTTACAGAAATGATTCAATCATTCTGGTAACCCAATTTTTTTTGTTTCTCAATTTTCAGCTGCAACATCAAATAATTTTTAAAATTATTTTTGCCCACCTCTGATATTTTGTGGAAAAGTGCTTGGCAAGAACAAGCAAGTGTCTAGATTGCCGACGTCATCTGCAGTCATGGTGGTGGTGACAATGCTTGAACAGAACATTACTTTCTTGACAGAGATGAACATTAAACTTCATTTTAAAAGTTGTGCTGTGAACATGCCAATTGTATAGAGACATTTTTTTTTACTTTTTAAAAAAAAAATCAACCAACTGACCCATAGTTGTTATGAAAATGAATGAGAAACAAAACAAAAAAACTGGGTCACCCTTAGCTGATTTACATCAGTCTGTGCTAATCATTGATGGTTTACACCGGATCGATACCTGCACTTGTCAATAGTCTTGAATTGGGTACAGTTCCAGTTACCTAGCTGTCTATCAACTAATTGTAAATTTGTAGAATATTGGTCATGGGGCAATCATATAAATCTCCAGTATGTGCAACAATATACATAAATAACAGATAAGAACAAAGTTAAGAAATACATCATTCAGCTTACAACTATTTGGTATTTGTATGGAATCTCATAAATTGTACATACTGCTCTGAATACATCAATTATATGCTGTATGACCTCAATGACAAACATGGAAAGATGGTGTTTGATATATATAATATTTAATATATATATCACAAAACAGACTTTTCAACAAATAAGAAACAGGATCACACCAATGCAAAGCATAGCAATGTGACTGGACTTACGTAATAATTGGATTGGGCCTACAATGGATTGGGACTACTGAAGCAGCTCTGTAAAGCCTGAGTTAAACGTCTTGGCCACAAACACTTTACTGTTTATTGTATACTAGTATGTTCAAATGAAACTGCTTAGAGTATATATATAATCAAATCATTTGTACCTGCTCTGCTTAACATGTTTCGATACACAACTGAGAATTACAATCTATGGTAATTCTCATTTGTAAATTGATGATAAAACTACGTATGGGGAACTGTCAATCACTCCTTACCATCGTATACAGCCACATCTGTCTGTAAGCTATCTGATCCAACCACAAAGTAACCCTGTTTATTGGTAGTACGTCCAGTCAAATCAAATGTCCTTACTGACACACTATTCTCGTTGTACACTACAATAATGTAGCCATCTGTAAATGAGAGAGAAAAAAAAGACTAAAGATGTAGCGTAGTGGTTAGTGCACAGGATTAGCAGTTGGGAGGTCATGGGTTCGAATCCCACTGAAAACAGGGGATTTTTCTACGGTGAACGACCAAAACCCAGGGTGAGTGTTCTACGGACTCGATGAGTAGGCTGTATCATTCAACCATGTCTCACTCACAAGACAAGTGCAAATTTGGGGGGACTAATGCCTCAAAAAGTTGGGGACGATTACTCACACGGAGCCTGCAGGTGCTATGTTTGCCGGGCCTGGGTGACCTGGGATATAGCCTGTAGACTGACTGGGAAGGCCTTGGCAATTCCACAGCAATGTGATTTAGAGCAGGCAACATAGCCCGTAGTCCCAAACCTGAATGGATCTCTGTAGCATTTGTGTGCGTTTGTGTGTATATGTCTGCATAACAGAAAATCACTGGGAGGAATTCCCAGCACAAATTTTTTTTTTAATAATTTAAAAAAAAAGAAAAAAAGATGTGTACTGCATTGCCAATGAACAACATCAAAATGTAAACATAGTCTATTCAAGCAGCAAACAACCCAGAATAACTATGTAAGTTAATTCTCATGCAACAATAATATCATATTTGCAAGAATGAATGTTCATGGAGTCTGGTTCATACTCACAGAATCAAAACATTTCTTGGAGATGAATCCTAAATATTCACTGATGTCTTGATTATCAGCATCGTCAGGGGTGTACCGTGTAGTACATATTAATGCTCTGTACTACACTCCTGTCGATACTGACAACACATCTGAAAATTTGGGATTAACTTCTAAGAATTTTTTTGACTCTGTGAGTAGAAATTTTCAATACTAAATAAATATCATTTTTAATATTTCATCATTCTTTAATTTCAAAGTCGCGTTTTTGCAACATTTTACTTTTCCAAATTACTACTGGCACCCAGCAGTTACTTTGATAAAAAATCTATTGGAATTCATGCTATGAGACAGAAGGCCTTTCCCAAATGGAAGTCTGACTTCATGCTATGAGACAGAAGCTTTTCCCAAATAGAAGTCTGACTTCATGCTATGAGACAGAAGCTTTTCCCAAATGGAAGTCTGACTTCATGCATACAGTAATTTCAACATAGTGGCCAGAACTTAGCATGGGTGTATTTCTGGGTGCACTTCTAGAAAATAATGACAATTCATATTCAAAGCCAGTTAACTTTATATCAAAACAGTATTGAAAATAACCATCTGGTCTCAAATGGTGTTCTCAAGGTCTACAAGCAACAACTAAAGAATTGAGTTTCAGGTCCCTGAGTCCTCGTTTGAAAAAAAAAATCAGGGAGAAAGATCACTGTTAATAGTTACCCAATAATGCTTCTCCATAGCCATCATCCCAGAGTTCAACAAACTGTTGGTCCTGTACCAACCCTACTTCATTTATCAATAGACTAATATTGGCTGTCAATGGACATATGTTGGATGTCTTGGGAGACAAATGTGAGACGATGACATTGACACTCTCCTCTGAATAACATCGGTTGATTGATTCATCGGCGTAATGAAAGTCATCATCTTCAATCACTAAATTTCCACTCGGATTCAGAATATCAATTAAGTTTTGATCTGCAGGATCATTCTCAGTCGAATAAACAATCGCGTCAATCAGGCTATTATTAGTTGCCATGGTGCCATCTGGAAATTGGCTTTCACTTCCTAGGTACAAGGCCACAGCGTCTGGACCATTCTGGATGAAACCATCTGATGGAGCATTGACAAGTATGTCAGGAAGGACAGACACTTCATCAGTACCGATCAAAAAGAGACCATTGTTGTCTGTGTGATAGCCGTCAATACCAATTGCATGATAAGCCAGATCAGTGTTACCATTGTACAGGACCTGTCGATGCAATACAACAACACGTTGTTTAAGCTACACTAGCTGTTACTGAAATATACTTTTTTTCAATCTGTCACCCAACTATATATTCAGGTAAAAAGACACTGTACATGTTAATTAAAGGTCAATTTTATCCAAAAGTAGGAAAGTAACTAATTGAAATTGTGATTATGTAGGGAAGCTGATTTTAAGGTGTAGATCATAATATATATCAATTTGACAGTACCATACCAAGTGTACAGTTACAAAAATACAGGTGATTCAAAATTATTCGGGGTGTACAATATTTTGAGTGAGTTCTTATATCTAATAAAACAAATGGACTGTCCTGACAGACAGACAGACAGACAGACAGACAGACAGACAGACAAAACATTTTCAAAAAAAATTCTTGAATTGCCGCTAGTGCAGCTTTAAGAATATGCGAAAACATTTCATTTTGATGCATAAAACTTTCCCCAAAATAATTTTTCATACATTGAATCACCTTTCTTTTGGCAAATATGCAATTTTGGCTGCATTAATTAAATAGATTATCTGCATTTATCACCTGTAATTACTCAGATTTTACCTATGAAAGTACACAGCTACACAAATATGTTTATCCACAAGTGACTCAATACTGTTGAGGGTGCATGATATTGCTGATAAATCAATACATCCTAACAAAACAGCTTTTTTTTAAAAACACATTCAAGTTGCCTGCTAGTGCAGCTTCAAACTTTGCTATATAAAAGCTTGTTCCTGGTCTCTGTGTTCTCCATCTGACAATCTTTCATTTTCCTCTGTAGACTTACACAGTATTCACCATCTGACAATCTTTCATTTTCCTCCGTAGACTTACAAACAGTATTCACCATCTGACAATCTTTCATTTTCCTCTGTAGACTTACAAACAGTATTCACCATCTGACAATCTTTCATTTTCCTCCGTAGACTTACAAACAGTATTCACCATCTGACAATCTTTCATTTTCCCATAGACTTACACACAGTATTTACCATCTGACAATCTTTCATTTTCCTCCGTAGACTTACACAGTATTCACCATCTGACAATCTTTCATTCTCCTCCTTAGAGTTACACAGTATTCACCATCTGACAATCTTTCATTTTCCCCATAGACTTACAAACAGTATTCACCATCTGACAATCTTTCATTTTTCCCATAGACTTACACAGTATTCACCATCTGACAATCTTTCATTTTCCTCCGTAGACTTACACAGTATTCACCATCTGACAATCTTTCATTCTCCTCCGTAGACTTACACAGTATTCACCATCTGACAATCTTTCATTTTCTTCCATAGACTTACAAACAGTATTCACCAATCTTTCATTTTCCTCCGTAGACTTACACAGTATTCAGCAGCAATATTGAACCTTTATCTACAAAATTTGAATGGTTTCTTGGTTTTGACCGACAATTGGTTTGACAAAGTGACAACATCTTGAACAAGGGTTTAAGACTTTTCTATCTGAGTCGCACACTACACTATGACAAAAGCATTAAAGTGGCCATATGGATGTCAATTGGACATTCATTTTGGATTTTTAATTTATAAAACAACTTTACCATGTTTTCCTATTTGAGAAAAAAGTGAAACAGCATTGACGAAGTCCATGTTTTTGTAATTCAATAAATTGCAAAAAGCTCAATAAAGGTGTGGAAAAATGTTGTTATTGTACATACAATCTTTTTAAACACTTTTTAATTTGTTGCAATGTTACAAACAAGAGATTGGCATATGTTGTTTCACAGAGTTTCTTTTCAAGTAGAAGAATATAGTAAAGTATGTTATTTTATGAATTAAAAATCTAAAATAAATACCCCAATTTTCATTCACATGTGACCACTTTAAGTCAATGAAGATTGCAAAGTACAGTCATGTAAAACAAATTACAAGAATGAAAACATCCAAATTTGTTTAGCTTACCACTACAAGATTATTCAAAGGCAGGTTACTTCTATCAGGACTATACAACTCTATGTATTCTGCCTTATCATAACCAGCCTGGTCAACGTTGATTTCATTGATGACAATGGGTGGAAGAGGGCAGGTGTTGACAACACCAGGGGTGGGGTGGCCCAGTGTGAAAGCCATCTGTTCTACAGCTGTGCTAGAGTAACATCTGACAATGGATTCATCACCTGTACATACATAAAGAAGTTCAATGAAGACATTATGGAAAGATATCCCCTCCCACACTTGACTGGACAGGTGTAGAGGTGAAAACATAAGTTATTTTGCTTATACTTCTTGTCATTTTCATATACACGAGTAACTTATTTTGATCTATTAACCTTTGTGGCCCGAATATGGGTTTTGTGGCCTGAGGGTGTATGGCGGAATGGTCCAGCTTTAGGAGGGCCCATAAGCCATACTACCCAGGTCTGCAAAACCCATATCTGGGCCATAAAGGTTTTATCATATACCCCATGTAGTGGAACAGAAACATCATTTAAATCAAATCACATTAACCATATAAATTGATTGTGAAACATTATTTCATGCTCAAAAATATGAAGATAATGCGAGAGAAAAACAACATGAATCACTGAGGAAATTTACATGTGTGCCATTTAATTGCCATATTTGAGCAAAGTTTGCTAGGGCGGGATACAGAAGATTATCGCACATGGTTTAATGCACATTCTCCTTTGAATTACAACTAGGAAGAGATACTGAGTATACATTGTATGATAAGTCTTGTTATTTTCACAAGCTGTCAACCAGATACAGTTAGTACTATTTCATTAAAGACTGGCATTCTGATCCGACTAAATGAAAATGGCTGACTCAGTCTGTCAGTGATGATTTTTCAACCTACCAGCCTGGTGATCCCAATCTTCATTGATCTGATTTTGACCTGGTGCTAGTACATCCAATAATTCTTGGTCCAATTGATCATTTGTACCATACACCACAACATCAACCAAATTGTCTGCTGTCACATAAGTGTTCTCAGGAAAGTCAGCTGCTAAACCCTAGCCAGATATAAACATTACATCGTTACTGGGTAGCAACATTTAAATTTTCACTTTTATGGCAATTTTTCATTTTTTTAAAAATATATTGATAATGTTGGTGGTTGCAGAAAAGTCACAACATAATCTCTGGCAAAATATTAATATTTCATTGTTATTGGGAGGATACAAATAACCCTCCCCATACTAGAATAGACTCAGCCAAAACAGGAATGCACTCCACCTACATGTAGAAGTTAAACAATACACATAGGTTTCAACCATTACAATGGAGAGGTGCCTGAACAAGTGTCCACTCCCCACTTTGAGAAAAACGTTAGAAAGATAATGGCCTTGGGGAGTCCCCTGACACTAACACGGTTAAGTATGGTGTATGCCAATTGTCATGTTTGGCATTTTTGAGAAGTGTTATTGTTATTGTTATATCAAATATTGACAGTCAAGCATCAAAATTATTTATTATTGTTACTGTGACAAATTGTGTGAAGTTAAATCTAGTTCTCTAATAAGGCAATATTACTGATAAACATGCTCAAGTAATTTTACTTTGGCCCAGTCAGTCCCAACTTGCCAGACTGGATGCCAACATGGTCTCATAGACTAAAGTTTGGTCAAAGTCCCTCCATCAGCACAAAAAGTTGTTCAACCTCAACCCCAACTGTTATATAGTGAAGTAAACTGTGTATATAAAGTAACATCCTGAGCTGACAAATATACCATATTTAGACATTACATAACTGCCCAAATAAACACTAACTTTATGAGGGACTGTGTTATTGGTTAGAATTTTGTGATTGATTAACAAAGACATGATGTTAATGACTGTGTGGGTGCACTGGCTGTGGATGAATTTTTAAATTGCATTTCATTCATCTCTGAGCCCCTGAGGACTTCTAGAGTAATGACTTTAACTATACTGTAAGTGGAGGTGTAAAGCATAATGATACATTATAGGAACTAGACTAGCCAGTCCAGATTAGAATGAATGATATTTTCCTTGTCCAAAATGTTAGTTATATTCGAATTCCTGTATTGTTTGTTTGACTGATTTTAACCTCTGCTACAATTAATCATTTCTCATCTACATTACATTTAGGAAAAGAAGGGAAACTGAACTGAAGTGATCTCATTTCATACTCAGAATTCATTTATTAAAAGATACAACAAAGTCAATTAACTCAAAGATGGCCTTGTTGAGATTAAAACCACAAATAAAAGATTGAAAGGTTACAGACAAGGTTACAAATGTTATGTCGCCTCCTCTGGTCTAGCTTGAATTTATTTGCACTGTTTTTTCCATTAGAATCAAACACCATATTCAGCAATGCCATGCACTAAAATGGCTAAATAGTGAGATGCTAGATTCATAACCACAGCGTGATTTATTCAAAAAAAACTTTAAACAAACTTTGAAATTCTTTGTTTGCTGACTACAGATTCTTGTTACTGATTATTACAATTTATTTTGTTGGTCTTGTCAAGACAGAGTAAACAAAAAACAAGTCATACATCTAATGATTTCTTACATCTCATTCTCCAAGATATGCAATATTTATTTTACCTTGTACAAGGCCACAGCATCTGGTCCATTCTGAAGCCAGCTTTGTCCACTGACAACCATATTTGGTGATGATGTGACAGTTGATGAACCAATCACAAACAAGCCACGGTCATCAGTTTTATAGCCTGCCAAATCAAATGTCCTGTAAGATCTGTGAGAGTACAAAAAAAAATTTGGTCAGGTGGTAACATAGTGTGTTTGCATTGTCAGTTGAGCATTCAGAATCAGTTGGGTAGTTTTACATATATTTGGCAATGTTGAACTACAATTTACCATATTGCATAATTATGCCTGTCAGTGTTTCCTGATTCCTCAACCATTAATGTACTAATTTCTTTTACACTTTATGGTGTTTTTAGTACTAAAAATATTTAACAAAAAAAATGTTGGAAAACTTCCAAGAAACTTACATGTAATATACATAATTTAATCTAGTTTTTAATGTACATCTAATATGAACACTTTCAGATTTTACTGAGAACATTTGGAGGAAAGAGAAAATTGATGTTTGTTTTCAGTTATGCTGTAATTTTTAAGACAAAGAATTTTGAGGTTCACTTTGATAGCAAATGTATATCTTTCCTATCAAAAAGGTTAACTAATTTTGTTAATTTTTTGGTTTAGTCTGAAAAGTTGACTGCCAAACACAAGCCTCTAACAAGGAAGAAAACTAGTCTAACTGGTAGCTTACCTATCATTGCCACCACTGTATAAAACCACTACCATACCATCCAGTGGCACTTGTGTGTAAGCACTCCCAATCTCAATGAATTCATGAGTGTCATCTCCTTCCTGGTCTGCATTTACTTCATTGATTCGTAACAGATCTTGCAGCACTGGTACAGTTTCGGTTATAGTTTCGTTATTTCTTACACAGTTAGCACTGAGACTACGTGGAGATGTCGGGGCAAGGCCAAACAATGAGGCATTCAGCTGTTGGCAACACTCACATCTACTTATACTATGATCTGCTGGCTGAAAGTCTGCATTTTCATTAACTTGGTGTTGACCTGGCAGCAATGCGTCTACGAGTTCCAAATCGGGGTTGTCGTTGGTGCCATATACGACGGCGTCGATGAGACTGTAGTCATTAACAGGGGTGTCTAGGGGATACTTTTGAGGTGGTGCAAGGTGAAGGGCGATAGCATCTGGACCATTCTGGATGAATCCTTGACTGGTAAATGGAATTTTTATATCAGCATCCAGGGTGTTATCAACATCACCAGCAATTAGCAAATAGCCGTTCACATCTGTAGTATATCCAGTGCAGTCTACAGTCAAATATGACTTGTCTCCATTCCCATTATAGAAGACAACAAGTACACCATCCAAACTTTGGTATCCATCCCCACCATCAAATATTTCCACAAATTCATAATCATGCACTGATTGACCAGGTTGGGCTACGTTTATTTCATTTATCACAATTGAAGGTAAAGTGCAATTATTATCCATGCCAGGTGTTGCACTGCTTAACATGTACGATGTGATCAGGAGTGCCTGCCAACCTCTACAACGACTAAATGATCCCATACCGGCTGCTGAGTCATCATCATCTTCTACAAGAACATCTTGACCAGGTGTTAGTGTCATTGTAAGCGGGTGATTATTGTAGTTGTCATCAGTAGACGCATACACTAATGCATCTACAAGGTCATTGTTAGTCACTGGTGTTCCTGGATCAACATTACTGGCAACTGTATAATACAAGGCAAATGCATTGATACCATCCTTTTTGATGAGATTAGGTGAAACTATAATGTCTGGAGTCCAATTTGCAGACTGACTGGTTCCGATGGCAAAGTACCCATTTTTGTCTGTCTTGTAGCTACTCAGGTCATAGTGTAAATATACAGTACTAGTTACACCATCATACATTGACAGTACCAATCCATCCAATACTGAGTACCCTACCCCACCATCATACAGTTCAATGAACTGATCGGTAGCATCAACATCAAATTCATTGATGACAACATCGGGTTGTAACGATGGATCAAGTGTAGGTGGGACTGGTATAGCGGTACTAGTACTACTACTACTAGTGCAACTATTAGCAGAACCAGGAGTTGGTAATGTCAATGTATACTGAGACAACTTCAATGGATCTGTACCAAAGCACCGACCCAGACTTTCATCATCTAAAAGATGAGAAGGATCTTCATGAAGTGTCTCCTCACCAGGTGTCAGGACATCTGTAAGAGCATCATCATGCTCCCCATTGTTATCATAAACGATGGCATCGATAAGTCCACTACTGGTAACATCCATTCCGATACTGTATGAAGCAGGGTTGCCATAATACAATGCTACTGCATCTACACCATTCTGAATGATAATGCCGCTATCAAGAATGAGATCTGGTGTGGGACTCACATTACTTGTACCAATGACATAAAATTCACCAGCTGGTATAAATTGAGCAGATGGTAACTCTAGCACATGATATGCAGCATCTGTAGCACCTTGATAGAAAACCAAAATGAAGTTCTGTAGCTTGACAGCACTGTCTCCAGTATTATAAATTTCTATGTACTCCTGATCATCGGTTCCTGGGTTGTCAGCATTCAGCTCATTCAGGATTAATGTAGTTGGTCCCGGTGCTATTGTCACTGGAGTTGTAGTAGACATTCTGGTGGTAGGAGATGAAGGCTTAGCAGTTGGGTAGGGGTAGCTACAATTGTTTTCAGACCCTGGTGTTATAGGCCCTAACCAATACTGAGAAAGTATTCTGGGATCTGTACCTGTACACCTGCCTAGTGATTCATCTGGAAAGTCTAAAAAGAGGTCATTCTCATGAAGTGTGTATTCTCCTGGAGTCAAGATGTTTGTTAAAGTGTCATCATGATCGCCATCATTATCATACACTATAGCGTCCACCAAGTTATCTGTTGTAACTGGCATACCCACTGTATATTGTTGGGGATCACCATAGTACAGTGCTATAGCATCAACTCCATTCTGTAGGATGTGTTCATCACCTGGTAAGATATAGTCTGGCATTGGATCTACTAATGCTGAACCAATCACATAATAGCCATGGTCAGCTATGCTTCCATTTAATGCTATCACCATGTAGGCAGTGTTCCCATCATTTCCATTGTAGAACACTAACACATAATCTTGTAGACTGACTGGAGTATCTCCTGTATTGTAAAGTTCAACAAACTCGCTCAGGTCTGTTCCTGGATTGTCGGCATTCAATTCATTCAGAATAACAGTTTTAGGTGCACAGTTGTTAACAGTGCCTGGTGTATGAGGTGTGAGTAGAAACTGAGACAGAGTCAATGCATCATTACCACTACATCTACTTAGAGATTCATCAACATCATCTGAATTGGAATCTTCATGTAAAGTTCTCTGTCCTGGTGTCAGAACATCCACCAGTATACTGTCGTCATGGTCACCACTGTTGTCATACACAATAGCATCAACCAAACTGTCATTGGTCACACTCATTCCCACTGAATACTGCGATGGATCACCATAATACAATGCCACGGCATCAACTCCATTCTGGATTATATTGCTATCACCTAGTAACAAATCTGGTGCTGGATTAATATTGGATGATCCTATCAGGTAAAATCCCTTGCCAGCTATACTATCACTCACTGGAAAGTTGATCACATCATAGGCAGTTTCTCCTGCACCATTATAAAGTACAATCACATAATTCTGTAAACTCTCTGCTTGGTCTGCTGTGTTGTACAGTTCTATGTATTCCTCTGTATCTGTGGATGGGTTGTCAGCATTCAATTCATTTAAAACAAGTGGTGACATTGCTGGAGATGGTCCACTTGGTACGACTTCAGTTGGGTAAGGGTAGCTACAATTGTTTTCAGATCCAGGTGTAATTGGTCCTAACCAATACTGAGAAAGTATTCTGGGATCTGTACCTGTACACCTGCCTAGTGATTCATCTGGAAAGTCTAAAAAGAAGTCATTCTCATGAAGTGTGTATTCTCCTGGAGTCAAGATGTTTGTTAAAGTGTCATCATGATCGCCACTATTATCATACACTATAGCGTCCACCAAGTTATCTGTTGTAACTGGCATACCCACTGTATATTGTTGGGGATCACCATAGTACAGTGCTATAGCATCAACTCCATTCTGTAGGATGTGTTCATCACCTGGTAAGATATAGTCTGGCATTGGATCTACTAATGCTGAACCAATCACATAATAGCCATGGTCAGCTATGCTTCCATTTAACGCTATCACCATGTAGGCAGTATTCCCATCATTTCCATTGTAGAACACTAACACATAATCTTGTAGACTGACTGGAGTATCTCCTGTATTGTAAAGTTCAACAAACTCGCTCAGGTCTGTTCCTGGATTGTCGGCATTCAATTCATTCAGAATAACAGTTTTAGGTGCACAGCTGTTAACAGTGCCTGGTGTATGAGGTGTGAGTAGAAACTGAGACAGAGTCAATGCATCATTACCACTACATCTACTTAGAGATTCATCAACATCATCTGAATTGGAATCTTCATGTAAAGTTCTCTGTCCTGGTGTCAGAACATCCACCAGTATACTGTCGTCATGGTCACCACTGTTGTCATACACAATAGCATCAACCAAACTGTCATTGGTCACACTCATTCCCACTGAATACTGCGATGGATCACCATAATACAATGCCACGGCATCAACTCCATTCTGGATTATATTGCTATCACCTAGTAACAAATCTGGTGCTGGATTAATATTGGATGATCCTATCAGGTAAAATCCCTTGCCAGCTATACTATCACTCACTGGAAAGTTGATCACATCATAGGCAGTTTCTCCTGCACCATTATAAAGTACAATCACATAATTCTGTAAACTCTCTGCTTGGTCTGCTGTGTTGTACAGTTCTATGTATTCCTCTGTATCTGTGGATGGGTTGTCAGCATTTAGTTCATTTAAAAGTATACTTCCCTGGCATGTGAATGGTTTCAGTGCAGTACATATGTATAGTACTAGTATCAATGCCCACGTTACATCACCCATCATGTCTGTATTATTCACCTAGTATCCAACCTGTAATATAAACATATCACAAACACTTCATGAACATTCCTAATCGTTGATGTGAATGTATACTTCTCTACCATGGAAAATAAAGGGGAATGAGAGGGAATAGCCTACCTGTTGTCTCAAGGGACTAAACACAACTACACAATTATTTCAGATATCCTTACTGTCATTTTGATTTTTTTAAATTTTCACTTGTCCTCAAAGAGGGGGAAAAGACTTCTTGGGGGAAATTTAGTCTCACTCATTTGGCTAATTCAAGGTAAATTAATTTTTTTAATTCCTAGATCATATTCATAAATCTTGCTCCATGGTTAAATTGAAGTGACTTATTTTGTGGATATTGTAAATTGTTTGACAGAACTCTTCTACTCTATTTTAAGCAAATATAGGATTTAGCTGTATGTTCTCACTCTGGTCCAAGTCTAACATGAAAGAAACTCTTTTAACTTTTACTTTCTTTTTTCAAGAAAATTCAAATCCATTCTCATATTAAAATGAAGAAAAAAATCAGATGTCAGAGTACAATTTTTAAAATAGCAGTCAAAATGATATCAAAATTGAGCCAATATCATGCCATCAAACACTGTTTTCACACTATTGAAAAAACAATATTTCAGTTTCCTTAAAAATTATTGCGCCAATGGCATTGTAGCACAACCGTATTTAGCTGTGGCTATGGATGATGTCTTGTTGCTAGGCATATTTGCATAATTACATTTTTGGAATCTGTATTCACTTACCCACCCATCCCTGTTATCTTTGTAATATGCATCATCATTTCACATTTTCCACACTAACTGCAGAATTACACCCCCAGAACATCCTCACCAAGTTTCAACCCCATTCACCATCCAGTTTCAAGATATGTGTTTGACCAAAATTGACATTTTTAGACCTAATTTGCATATCGCTAAAGGGATTATCATGCTGCTTTCATCTGCACATCCCTGGATGCATCCACTTTAAATTTCAGTCCAGTCTGTGCAGTAGTTTTGGAATTATTCTAGATCTGTCACCAAAAAGACACATTTTTAAATCTAATTTGCATATCACAAATAAGATCATCATGTTATGAACAATTCTTAATCAAAACACCACTGAAACATTCCCATCAAATTTCAAACCATTGTCTACTCAATTATTTTGGAATTATAGATTTTTGACCAAAAAGACACATTTTCAGCCCTAATTTGCATATCACTGATTGGCTCATTATGATTATGTCCTAAACAATTCTTAATCTAAACAAATCTTAATCAAAAAATGTTCAAACCAAATTTCCAACAAAGTGTTGGAGTTTAAGTTTTCTGCCCAAAAATCACACACCAGTGGTGAGATCATTTTGAATTGAACAATTTCCCAACTAGACACTCAAGGTAATATACCCACCAAATATCATGGCAATCGGTCCAGCGGTTTTTGACTTTAAGTTGTTTACACACACACACACACACACACACACACACACACACACACGCACACGCACACACACACACACACACACTTTGCCATTTCTATAGCACTACTGAACCTTACCAGTTCAGTTGTGTGCAAAACACAAGATGGGGACTCCCAAATTTCATTTATCATTTCAAAAGGACAGAAAAGCAAGATTCCATACAGCAATAAAGTATGGAAAGATTTTAAGAATTTGATTTCCATAAGAATTCGGCCCAAAATTCATCACTAAAATTCTAAACAGGATATTACAAATGATAATACAAATGTACGTGCATATATGGATTACATGTCCTGGATTAAATGACCTAGCATACAATAATTGGAAAGATTGTTTCTAGGGTATATGTATGACAACAGACAAGGAATTCAAGGCCAATACTTGACTTATAAAACATGCCAGCGATAGCAATATTATGATTTCCCAATACCCTGAGGACTGATAGTTACATTTGATCAAAACATTGATACTACCTAAGCTATTGGCAAGGGAATTATTCACATCTACATTGTATAGTACAAACTGTAACATGATCAGGCTAAGAAAGTGCAATGTTGCTCGCTCACATGTGTTGAATATTTTCATTGCATCAAACATCCACTTGCATTGTGGCATGTCCTTATCACATCACATTTAACAAAATGGTCAATTTTTGTATTTCTAACTAACAACAACAAGTATTATACCATACCCTTGAGCCAAGATATTGTCTTGGAACAGAAAATATCATGGATTATATACCTGGTTGTTCTGCATCACAACTTGTGTCTACGCCACTGCTTTTGTGGTGCTCCAAACATGAGTCAAAACATTCCAAGTTGCCATTATTTTTCCAGATTTTTCATAAATTATGGTATAATTATATTATTCCCAATATTTTACTTCATTCAGCCAGAAAATACTTGTGACCTAAGGGGTATTGTCACTATTCATGGAGCAATTCATAGTGACGAGGCCCCTTAGGTCACTTGTATTTCCAATCTCTATTTACATTTGTATCTAATTGTCATTTCATTGATGAATTTGCTATTGAAAAGTGAATGTCAAAACAATATTTGGATGATATAATTGTTGATATTGAACGATCAGTTGTAAATTGTTACACACACTGTATTTCTATCATACTACGTGTAATTCCTCCAAAGGCATATATTTACATATAAAGTTGTGACATAAAATGTTTTTAACTGTACTATGATCGATCAGGAAAGCACGGCTTCTACGTGAAATTCTAAGCCGACAAACAAATGACCTTTGCTGTGACATTTTCTGTTTACAGTTGTTATCAGGGATACTGGAAACTCCACATCCTTGGGGTATGTTATGTAAAAAATTTATCATTAGACAAGGATCCAGGCAGAAGACAGGGTTAATAAGATAAGATATCCTGAGATAATATCAACATCCTGTACAGCCTTTCATATTAAGAGCAAAACATTTTATCCAAATATTACTAGCATTATAGTGCAGGAAATTGTTAGCAGTACATGTATGGGGTATTGCTAAGAAGGAAAAAGAGTCCTCACTTGAAGTGTCACATGAAATATTTTTAAACTGTGGGAATTCTGTAGACAAGATTTTACATTGTAATTTGGAATTTCCCTTCCTTATGATGCAATTGTGTGTTTTCCAACTTTGAATCAGGATCTGCACATATTTAGAAATATTGACCAGGTGTCGCCAAAGTAGCATTCATTTTTTTACCGAAATTTACAGTTTTAAAAATTCATTTAAAAAAAATGAAGATGGATATCGACAAACCACCGACAGAAGTTGGATAATTTTATAAGGAATATATAAATGCCAATAAAAGAGAAAAACATCATGTAGTTTCCCAGATAAAAGTGAAAATATTAAAAAAATAGTTAATTTTCATATTTACTGGTGTCATATTTCATTAATCATAAAGAAACACAAAATAATAATACTCCTAAAACAATCATATCAAGAAGGATGTTTCCTGCAAGTTTGGTTGCAAAATCTTTATTCTGACATTTTTTATGATTTTTTTTTAATACATCAAAGAAATGGGAGAAAAATAGCCTTTACTGCTACCTTAAAAGATGGCTTTCACATTATAATATAAGGGTGGACACCTAAACTGGAGTCTCTACATGTACAGTTTTTGAGTGATGGGGTAAAATTTATAACAAGCATGGCCACCATTCAGTCATATTCAATAGTGTCATGATTAATGCATATCTTACGCCATTATATATATCACCTTTGTACCAGGTCTGAATGAAATTGGAGATATGCATGTCAGAGAAATACAATGTAAGATAGCACAGAAGCAAGAACAGACATCATTTTAATATCGTCCCAACGACAGCATCAACAGACAATTTTACTCCTTGTAGTATCTTTAAATCAAGAGAACAATTCTTGACGATATCATTGTTCTACATATTTGACCTTTGGCCTTACCTTCATTTCAATGGCATATACATATTTGCAAACCCTGTCCACATCACAAAAATCTAATTCAGATCCGATTCTATTAACCTGTCCATATTTGTGGTTAATTTGTATCTAATTTGAATTCACTGATCTAGATCAAAGCCTACCTGTGGTGGTTTTAACTTGAATCAAAGTGATTTGAATCAGATCACAATCAATTAGATCTGGTGTGGACAGGTGAGCACTTGAGTGAATTAGTTTGATCTGGACCAATGTAGTGGTGACATCATAGATTTACATGCACTTGCAACAACATTGTATCATGAACCAAAGGTCAACATTTTAATAACACCACATTGCTTTCAAAATCTGTGTATTTTTCATCTATTTTTGTTCATCTAACAGCTAAATAATGACCATGCATAGTAGTCAGAACAGATGGGGAGACTGATCTCAACATGTAACATTCCTCTGCCTACACATTCTATGGTCAGATTCTCTATGTTGCTTCAAAAGATTTAATTTACAAACTCTCTTGGCCTCTATTAGATGAACATACTTTCATCGGTGTCATTTTCCCGTGAAATCCTCCATGCTGGACAGAAGTGCATCAAAGTTAATTCTGATAGAAGCTGGGGGACCGTGTTGGGATTGCGACAGGTTCGCTACTGTAACGTGAATCAAATCTATCTTTCAGCGTTTTAGTGTGGACGAAAAGTGGATTTGATGTGGATTAAAATGATCTGGTTAATTTCGAATTTGAATGGAATCAGATGAGGACAGGGCTAGTGTCTCTTTACATGTCGAAATGGATTCATACAGGAGATTGAAATCAACAAGGTCATTAGATATGATGATAGATATACAGCAAAAAAGGTCTTCATTGACTTCAGATATCATTATGACACATTATATAAACTTACAAGTTCTAATTGGGCATTAAGACTGGATGATGGGATGTTGATGTCAGGTCACATGCACTGAGAGAGGTGTCCACATGGACAGATGGTATTAGGCTATGACACTTAAAGTACTTGGTCTGTGTGTGTGGTGAATATAAAATACATTACCCTGTTAACTCCTATAATCAGTACACAAAGCTTGCAGCTACTTATGACTGTGTTAAACTGTGCTAATGTGATATTATTCAGAATCCTGTGTCTATGGAAGAAAACAATGTATTTTGTAATGACTACATGTACATGTTTGTATCTGTGTTTCACAATAATTATGTTTGTATCTGTGTTTCACAATTATTACGTTTGTATCTGTGTTTCACAATTATTATGTTTGTATCTGTGTTTCACAATTATTACGTTTGTATCTGTGTTTCACAATTATTACGTTTGTATCTGTGTTTCACAATTATTATGTTTGTATCTGTGTTTCACAATTATTACGTTTGTATCTGTGTTTCACAATTATTACATGTTTGTATCTGTGTTTCACAATTATTACATGTTTGTATCTGTGTTTCACAATTATTATGTTTGTATCTGTGTTTCACAATTATTACATGTTTGTATCTGTGGTTCACAATTATTACATGTTCCAGGCCTACTGTTAGACATGAGTAGTTGTAAACAGTAAATTTGGATGTAGTTTTCCTAGTTTAGGCACCATCAATTAAATTCTTTGTTTGTCGTCCTTGAATTTCCCCCAAACCTACCAATCCGCCAAGGAGAAAAATCAAATACAGAAAAAACCACAATGCTACCATGTCGTGTAAAAATTCACTTTTCTGTTGCTTCATTTTGTACCTAAATCCACTACTCTGGTGAAATACAAATGTCAAAATAGAAAGTTTGGTTGTCTTAAACAATTATATAGAAATAAGTGTATTATTCTGAAGATATTTGCATGGTTTGTCCATTTTCAATAGTATAAAACAGCCTTTTGAGCAAAACGAAATATGGTGGGTTTTTTCTAAATCTACTGAAAATCCTATCCACATGCTGACAGCAAACAAAGAATTTAAATGATGGCACCTTTGGAAAAATAATATGTTTTAACTCTAAAGAATTAATGACCATTGTATTCTATGTCATTTGATGACAATTTGTTTTAAGCATTGTTTTTCACAGCATTTGTGTCCTGTCTCTGACATACAATTTACGATTGAAGATTAAAGCAATGTTAAGTAGATAGAATTTTAATTAAAATCTTTCAAAGGCAATGCAGTCTGGCCATGAAATGTATCAGATCAAAAGGTATTTTATTAATACAACATCCAAGTCAACAATTGTTGGCAAAGCTCTTGACGAGGAGAGCTGATAAAATCATATGCAAACTAGCAAATTTGGAGATATTCAGTGTCTGTCTGTCTGTCTTTCTGTCTTTCTTTTTTAATTAATATTAATTTAACTGCTATGTGCCAGTGGCAAAGGTCGATAAAGGAAATTATTTAAGGTCAAATTTTCTATGAAGAAATGTTAATAATTGTGTCTTAATACTTGAAATGAAAATAAACTGTTATTTTTTGCTGACAACAGGCTTCTTTCCTAGTGTACAAAAAAAAAACTAAATTGCTGTGAATAAAAAGAAATGTAAATATATTGCAATTTCATTTTTCAAAGAAAATAATAAATAAAATGAAATAATAATATTAATTTTTTTTAAATTAAATTAAATCAAATAATAAATTAAATTGTACCAAGATAATTCATTTGCAGCAGTAGGCTTTCTTCACATCATATTTTCCTATTTAGTATTGTATATATACGACACTGTGTGTACTGACTGGATCTTGAAGACTTATGTGTGTCTAAAAAGAATGTTAGAAGTTTGGAAATTATTCTTTAACACTGCAACTGGAAAATCTTTTGAAACTGTTTTATTAGAAATAGTGACTTGACTTATTCATAATGTCGTATACCCTGAACAGTATTGAATCACCTGTGAGTACACATGTAAGAGTTCAATATAAGGATGTTTTTACTTGTCCCGGACAAGTAATATGAAACCTTGGGCAAGTGGTTTAAGAAAGTACTTGTCTAAATAGACAAGTAGAATTTCTCATGGTTATTGATTTTAAAACCTCTGCTCACTTATTGTAATATAAGTAAAACTTTTCTGTACTTGTAGAAACTTTCAAAGTTATATTTTAACATATGAATAGAAGTGTACGATTCTGCTTAGATTTCCTGAGTTTACAGTTTATGCTAATTATTGATGTTTTAACAATTTTAAGTGAATATATTGTTGGTTGTCTGATTGAAACAATTATCCTGCAGTTACAGCTATGTGTGTAGTGTAATTTTAAACAAAGTATGTACAACTACAAGTACAGAATATTGATGTGTAAGAAAATTGACGAAGTTCAAGTCAATATTTAGATGAGAGACACTTTTGAAAATTGCTAAATCATACTGCACCGAAGATTGTGAATTGTCCAAAAATAATAACATTCTTCAATTCAATAATCTTTGTATTTGTCACAATATAATTTATCATTTTTTCAATATTTCTTTCAGTCCAATGTGGAACTGAACATTGCTGTAATATGAATTTAAAAGAAAATTGTTCTTTAGAAATTAAATCAGCATATTAGCTAATTACATACTTCAGTTAATCAGGTCATTATTGAATCAATTAGTTTGAATGTAGCCAACTGTAAACATAAAATATACAATGGGTAATGTGATCTGAAAAACAATATTACATCCCATAATTCTACTTTCATGTGTATTCAAAATTAAACAACATTCATATTTTTTATAAAATTATCATAATAGAGATTCCCATAATGATTACCTTTCCATTTACATAATTTGATTCTCATGTGCTAAAGTGATATTTTATCGCCGTGTAATCAATGAACGTTTTTACGCTTTACTCTAGCTGTAATGCTATGATGTATCTTGATATCCCTAGGGGCAACTCTCTTGCCATGTAGTAATACATAATTGAAAACACAGCCAGTTAACATCTCAATGTATCGCTATTTAATACACTGTGGCTTTCATTTTCTTTCGCTAAGGCTTTCTTTCAGGTTAATCCTGACTTTGGGCACTGGAAGGCTCTTTTTTATTACATCTATCGAGTTTACATCATCAGTATTTTTGTTTTTCATGGATCTTAACTTTTGACTTTGGTGCAAGGTTATACTTGTCACAATCACATTTTATATTTTTAGGATGTCTCACATGTAGTTGAGATGCAAATCTCGCTTCTGACTAATCCAATGATTAGTATAAAACCACCTGTCTCCAAACATACAACTACACTGAGCTGTTCTCTTGAGTTTGCCATATCTGAATTTCACAACAAACTGACTGTCAGCAAAGTAATTCCACTCAACAAATATCAACAGAGGGTTTCTTTTTTTTAAACCTGAAAATATATGATCAGTAAACAAAACTTGAAATGAATAACAAATTCAAAACATTAGAAGATTCTTTAGAAGTTTCTGATTTTGTAGTATTATATTATAAGTAGTATTATTTACTTTGACAAACTACAGACACCACAGTTTGATAAGCAATTGACACTCTTGAAATCGAGTGGCTAAGTTTGATTAGTTTTCTCAAAACTATTTTCTAAGTCTCTTACCCACAACTTTAAATCTTTTCAAGTTCTTGTTTGGATGTTAATGTCTACTTGTTATTTTTATGTTTATTTCTTTTGTGGGAAATAAATTAAATTATGAGACAAAAAAATCTCCCCAGGGACTAATGCCAGTCTAGTACTAGCCTAGAAATGTGTGATGTTAAAGTGTTGATGTTCTTGGGAAAAATACCTGAGTATACTGTAGTGAACAGTGGCCAGTCGATCTCTGGCAAGAAAAGCAAAATTGACATATTGAAATTTGTCAATGTGAAGTACAATGGTCATACACATACACATGTCAACTGATCTTATTGTAAGTATTGATTGTACAAGTGATATATCTACATACATCAGGAGAGAAACTCATGTGGCTAGTAAAGAAATGGCAAATGAACATATACATATACGTACATACATATGTACATACATAGTACATACATACACATACCTCAGCATGCAATTACTGACAGCTTACACAAGTAAAATCTCAGTCTGTAAATCTGGTGAGAAGGTGCTATGCCAAAGAAATGCAAAATTGACATCTTGTAAAACTAATTTACTACTTTAAGTCTCAGCTACCATGGTCATGCACATACATATATACAAAAAATGTACATATATAATATAACTTCAACTCACCTTATATTTAAGTAATTGATTACACAAGTAACGTACATCAGGTGGGAAGGTCAATGATGTAACTTTCTTTTCCAAAACAGTGCAAATATTCTATTTCAAACCTTTCACATGGACCAATCCTTGGTGAAGATTAATTTCTGATCATTTGCTATCATAATAATTCAGCGAATGATAAACATTTTTTGACTGCGCCAGAGACAATTAAGAGATACCACATGTCTATCAGGGAGTTGTACAGTGGTGCAGTGCACTGAGTTTGTGCTTAGCATGTCTCCTCATACCACTGACAATTCAAATAAGTACTTATCTTTATGTATATTTACCATCAGATGATAAGAGTTCAAAGGTCATCGAGGATATACACCATAATACAGACAGGTACACACTACAATGTACACTAGCTGAAGACCTAATCTGCAGTGTGATCCACTATGCACGCATATGATACATTGTCGTTCAGCCCACGGCTATCTGTGGTATCGAATCTCAAGATCTAGATCTCTCATGAAGAGATGATTTCATACCATGCTATAGTCTAGTTCCTATACAGTATCATTACGATTTACATCTCCACTCAAGGCAACATCGGCATCCAGACTAATACTGTAGCATGCTAGCATCTAGACTAGTTCAGCTCTATCATACCAGTCCTGTGTGCATGCTAACTGGCGCACATACATCATACATATCTTCTAGACTATTGGCTACTTATAATACAAGAACCTACCATATATTAGAACTCTATCCAACTCCTGATGCTGGAAGTAAATTACATTAAGATCAAATATACAATAATTAATAAGATCAAATAATATTACCTTCCATTATGCAAAATTGATGAAAATGGACTGGACCGTTAGCTAAATTTATAGAATCAGGTCTTCCATGATACTCTCCAACCCTACATGCATTTACCATACCTACATAGTCTAGTTTCCTATACTACTATCACTATCATCTTCAATCATTCATTCTACAGAGATAAAAGATATTACATTTTACATTTATCTAACCTACATTGTAAAGTTGACACTTTCTGTACAAACTTTATTTTGTTATTTTTGTTAACTATTATCACTCTAGTTTATATATTTACGAGTTTGTTTTAGCACCAAATACTTACTGCAGAAAATCCAATGAAGAAATGTAGTTTTCTTTAACAGATGCATTCTATTCTATTCTATAATCACAAACATTCCTCTGATCAACTATATGTAATTATAGCCTAGAGACTTGCCTTGCTGTTACAAGCTTGCCACACCAACCTTTTTAGATAGTATAACACCAAAACAAGTCTCTGGGCAATCCTATATTGTAAGACTATAGCGACTAAATTGGATACTTGTTCATTGATCCATACAGACATACATAATGTACATGATGTCATTAACCTTCCTTACCTCAACCAAGAGACTCACATGCTACCATTTTAAACCAAGTTTAAACAGCCTGTGAAAGCAACCATGATAAATAAGTCCCAACACTTTTATCTTAGTTGACTAACAATGTACTAGACAGCTATCATCAATCCTTCCAGTGACATGGTTTTCATCTACTTTCAGATGTCTTTATTAGTGATAATTAATTTGTATGCACTGACCAACATAATGTATTACCTTTCCTTCCCTTGGTACGTACGTGTCTGCCAGCATGCCAAGTTTGTACTATTTGTATGCATAATGTGCATGGTTTAATCTTACATGACTGTAAACCCACACTAGATTATCTACGAAGTGGCTTTAAGGATTATAAAAAGGTCATGAACTTGGAGAGACGAGAGAGAGAGAGAGAGAGAGAGAGAGAGAGAGAGAGAGAGAGAGAGAGAGAGAGACAGACAGACAGACAGACAGACAGACAGACAGACAGAGGGACAGACAGACAGACAGACACATGATTCCACTAAGCTTCTATTCTTTGACAAAATTAGACAACATTTTTACATTGGGGATAATATTGACACTGTAAATACAAGAAAACATTTATTAACAACCTAGTTTTCAACATGAAGGTATAGGGCTTTACAGACAAAATATACCACAATAGGTTTAGTAACTATAGTCATTCAGACTGTAATCAAATATTTCAAGTTAAACACTCATAACACCTACTCCTAGTAGCCTTTAAACAGCAGTTGCCCTCTCCTATACAAGGTTTTTTGCTCAAGTTTTATAAACTCATAACAGAGATGTGGGCCGGCTGGCAATAAGATAAAACTCCTAGTACTAGTAGTGTCATGGTGTAACCTGACACTTTTAAAGTGAAAAATAGCAAGGGGAGGGACTGAACAAATAAATCTAATATATGATTTTTAAAAAGCAGTAAATCTATGAATATACATGTATATACACAGGCAAATGTTTACATTACAGGTAATTTATTTGGTGATAAAATAAACCCAAGAAGTAAACACTTGTCTAGTTTACACAGTGATAAACTTACCCCTAATATTTGTCCATCACTTCATATCTTCTCCTTTATGTCAAGATTTGGGGTTCAAAGGTTAAATAAATACAAGACTTTACTGCTCATATCATATAGGTTATAACTTTTATTTATGGAATAAGCAACTGAGGGCTAGCTGTGATTGAGCACATACAAATGTATCTCCTCTATAAACTTTAGACATCTTATCCCACAGTAAATCTTTAATATCCTGGTGCTATTTCATTTTATATCAAGTCAGAATGCTTAAAGGTGGCACAAGCTGCAGTTTATATGTTTTTTACTCAAGTGAATATATTAATATAATACACTCCATGAAGCTATTTAATGTCCATGCAGCATGCATTACAATTGTCTTCTGACATCGTTAAAACAATAATTGCATTTGATTGCATAGTAGGGATTCCTTGAACATTTTGGATACATATATTTAAACAATAATGTACGCCCTCCCAGCTCATAATGGACGAAAGCAAACTTTGAACGACATAATGGGCGAGGCGACAGCCGAGCCCATTATGGAGTGCAAAGTTTGCTTGAGTCCATTATGGACTGGGAGGGCGTACATTATTGTTATTATTTTATAGTTTTGCCAATTCTAGTGAATTTGTAGACCAAGAAACGCAAAACAACGTATAATATTCACAGCGCTGAACATCGTCTGCCATGTTCGGCCCGGAAGCTGAATACTAATCATAGCGACACACGTACGTACACGTACACACACATATACACTTCAATGAACTGCTGTGAACAATGCGTTGTATTTTTAAACAGTAGAAACGACAATCATAAGTAACAACATACATTTCGAAAAAATACCTAGTCGTATGAAGAAACAGAACAAATCTCATCTCTCATTACGGACATAAGCTTGTATTGTTATGCTCGTTCCGGGGCCGCGATGCCCAATAACGGAGTACATTATCAGTAATAATGTACAGCGATGACATCACAAAATTCACTAGAATTGGTAATGCTATAATATAATAATAAATTGTGTCATCAGATCATTTATCAAGTAGTTGTGTCTAAGTGTGTTTCAGAAAGTACCACACTGTGAGTACTTTAGAAATCATCGTCGTAAACCACCTCTTTTTCGGCACCATATAACAATAACAGCTGTGGTTTGCGAGAATGTATAAATATGCAGCATTACCAACCACCCAAAGACATGTAAATTCTAGTTTGTGTTCCTTTAAATTCATTTGAGGCAGGTTGTCCTCTAAACCAGTTGAATACATGGTACACAATGATTTTACGTGAAGCACCAAAATTTACTGGTGGGGAGGGGTACACTGGTGGGGAGGGGTACACTGGTGGGAGGGGTACACTGGTGGGGAGTCGGGTATACTGGTGGGAGGGGTACACTGGTGGGGAGGGGTACACTGGTGGGGAGGGGTACACTGGTGGGAGGGGTACACTGGTGGGAGGGGTATACTGGTGGGAGGGGTATACTGGTGGGGAGGCAGGTACACTGGTGGGAGGGGTACACTGGTGGGGAGGCAGGTACACTGGTGGGAGGGGTACACTGGTGGGGAGTCGGGTATACTGGTGGGAGGGGGTACACTGGTGGGAGGGGTACACTGGTGGGGAGTCGGGTATACTGGTGGGAGGGGGTACACTAGTGGGGAGGGGAGTACACATGCTGTCATAATATATAATTCCATTTTTGAATGAAATCATTGCATCATTTGCAATCTAATTTGTAATAGACACATTTTAACTGAAATATTGTGTAAATTTCAAAGTCAAGGTGCACACTGTACTGTGTTGTGTGAATTTCAAAGTTAAGGTGCACACTGTACTGTGTTGTGTGAATTTCTAAGTCAAGGTGCACACTACTGTGTTGTGTGAATTTCTAAGTCAAGGTGCACACTGTACTGTGTTGTGTGAATTTCTAAGTCAAGGTGCACACTGTACTGTGTTGTGTGAATTTCTAAGTCAAGGTGCACACTGTACTGTGTTGTGTGAATTTCTAAGTCAAGGTGCACACTGTACTGTGTTGTGTGAATTTCTAAGTCAAGGTGCACACTGTACTGTGTTTCGGAATGAGTTAGTTTTGGGACAAAGTCTCTGTCTACATGTACTATATGGGTATGTAGCTCCCTATCTTGAAGACAAATGTGAACTACAATGAGTAGTATAGACATCTGGGTATTAAGACTATACCCAGACACTGCCTGTACTTATAGTACTTATAGTACAGGCAGTGTACACTTTCGATATTCTTTGGACATTTAAAAAAAAACCAGAAGATGACAGTTTTTCATCTGCAGCTATTTGATATGCATGCATAGTTGAGAATGGTAATAAAAAAGGCCATGTGTATGTGATACAAATGTATAATATAACCAATCGACATGACAGCTAGTTGCCAATATTTCTTCAAAACTAAAATCCACGCTGTATAACTGCGAATATTATATTCGTCATAAAATCTAACAACACATTTTGTATTTACTATAACTTTGGAGTATAGTTCATTACAAAAGGAAAGAGTTTTTCATTCAGTCTTTCGAAAATATAAACCTTTATTTTCCTGTGAAATATATCACTGGCCTGGGGGGACATCACCCGCACAATGTGTACTACTAGTAGTACTACGCCAGACTGACCATATATTTCTTTCTGGCTGAAATTTTCCACCGTCAATCGATAAGTAAACATCAAGTTTAACGAACATGGATACATACATACCCTTACGTTACATGATGTGTTCGTGTTTGAGCTGTAACGTTACATCGAAATAGCTATAGTACGCGGATTCTATGATCTACAAATGTGTATTTTAACTTTCGCGCGTTTGAATGAGTTAGTAAGTCGACAATTGGAGATCTGTTTACCTGTTTACATCTTTTCTATTTCTTTCTAGGATTCTCGTAACATTAACGTCGGTACCACTTTTATCCTTCCGTTTTCACCCGCGTAAAACCATAGACCAGAGAGAAAGAAAAAAGATAAAAAGACAGTCGAATCACGGGGTACCACGTTTATTGAACTTTTGTTTTGAAACCCCCTATCTTGGCGAAATTTTGGTACGAAAAATGACAATTTTTTTTTAAATATTAAATAATAATGATAATAATAATATAATTGACTTCTTATGAAATAATAACTCCATCTTTTAAATGAGTAAACCGTTTAATAGAGACATCTAAACCATGGAATGTTATTTATTTACAAATTACACCCCGAATAAATGGACTGTGAGGGCGCAACATAGAGCCAACCAAAGGCCAACCATCCGTGATGGCAAGTTGAGGAAGTTTACTAATTATAAAGAAATACAAATTGAGATGTTACGAACAATCAAAATAGTAAACAAACAAACAAAATTAAAGAGAGAAAAAAGAGAAACCTAACATCGCATACACACTCTAGGCCTATTGTTTCAGATGGATGGTTTGTAATGGCTTTTCGTGTTTGTGTCTTGCCAGTTTAAATTGAATCTATTCTTGGGACGGGGCCAGATAGCAGTGTTTTTTCTTGTCTTCTGTCAACGGCATTTACCCTGTTTTGTTGTTTCTATTAGCTAAAGCATAAACATCATGAGAATATATGTCTACAGAATTAGATCATTACTCACGACTAGGTCCAAAACTGTACTGTCAGATAAGAAGTGACTGTTTGTAAGCTTACTAATGTACATCACTTGATTTGTCTAGTAAGTTCATCGTGAATGATATTTTCTAATTATTACCTTCCGTAAGGAAGGTTGTATATTAGGGATGAAAAGTCTGTGTGTCTGTGTCTGTGTCTGTGTCTGTGTCTGTGTGTGTGTCTGTGTCTGTCTGTGTCTGTGTATGTGGCTGTGGCTGTGGCTGTGGCTGTGGCCGTACGTGTCTGTGGCTGTGTGTCTGTCTGTCTGTCTGTCTGTCTGTCTGTGTCTGTCTGTATGTATGTGTCTGTATGTATGTATGTCTGTTTGTCTGTCTGTCTGTCTGTCTGTATGTCTGTCCGACTGACTGTGTCATCGTTTTCTCAAAAACGACTGGCGCAATTCAAACGAAATTTGGTGCATGTATTCTTTAGGGAAATGGCTAGAACTGATGAGGTTTTTGTAAACTGCCATGAATATAGTCTGTAAGGTACGCCGTGACGGGGCGCCCTCAAACATCGGCCAACCCCTAGTGAGGGCGAAACGTCACGACGTATCTTACAGTCTACCATGAATATTACTGAGCTATTTACATAATAGTTTTCGGTAGTTAGGCTATATCTTAACAATTTTTTTTTTAATTATTTTATTTATACTCGGTTTAAAAAGTAGCACAGACGTGCTAATACATCCGAGAAGTAAAATATAAATAAAAAACTACAGTTAAACCGTCAGGAAGATAAAATACACATCACAATAATAACTTATATACCAAACAAAACAAACCAACAACAAAGACTCAAAAGACACAAAAACCTAGAGCTGATAAATAAAATGATGGAAATCACATTGCGAAAGAGTATTAAGTCGTCCAACAACACTAAATTACAAGTAAAACATGGGTTGAGAGACATTGCCTTGCTTTATTTTACGTTTAAAAGACGCTAGATTATCAGCCATCCTTAAATCATTACTCAGTTTGTTCCAAATTACTGGTGCCTGATACGAAAAAGAGTGCAAGCCGTATTTGGTGGTATGAACTCTTGGAAATTTCAATATGTTATCCCCCCCCCCCCTTAAATTATGAGTAGTAGCCCAAGGTGTGAGCATGTCAGTGATGTAAATAGGAGCGGTACCTGTTAATGCTTTAAAAACTAATTTAGCTACATTGTTGTTTCTTTGTTCTGAAAGGCTGACAAGGTTTTGGTGCCTGTCATAACTACTACTGTAGTCATGGAAGACAAGACGGAGTATCTTGTGATTCAATTTCTCTAGCTTATCAAGATTTCTTTTACTGCAGCCACCCCATATACTACTACAATAATTCAAAAGTGGAGAGATAAGGCTATTATATAGAAGTAATTTGGAGTCAGTCGGGATAAATTTCTTCAGTCGTCTAATGACTGCCAAGTGTTTGTTTACTTTAGTACAAATGGAGGATATATGCTTATCAAAATTTAATTTGTTGTCAATATTAACCCCCAAAAGATCTACGTTTTAACTACTAGAAATGTTAATATTGGGGACGTTAATGTTATTTTCACCGGTGCTTTCATTACCCATAAGCATATACTGTGATTTCCCTGGGTTAATCTTCATCAGATTATTATTAAACCACTGTGTAGCTGTAGATAGATCAGAAGTTAGCTTTTGCATAAGATCAGTAATATCTTTATTTGCATAAAATATCTGATTATCGTCAGCATAAGAATTCAATTTGCAGGTTAAAATGAAGTAAAATGTATCATTAAGAAAGATATTGAAAAAGGTCGATCCCAGTACTGATCCTTGTGGAACGCCTTTGATGAGCTTCGCCCAATCAGAAAAATGACCATTTAGTTTGACCCGTTGACTGCGGTTAGATAGGTAAGCCTTCATCAACTCAACTGACCCCTTGTCTAAACCATACGCTGACAGTTTTGCACAAAGTAGACCATGCGGAATCGAGTCGAACGCCTTTGATAGATCCATTAAAATTATCCCTACATTGTTGTTGTTGTCTAGTTCATATTTAAACTCCCCTATAAGCCGCAATAGGGAAGACTCACAGCTGTGGTTTTTGCGGAAAGCTGATAAGCAATTCGAGAAAATATTATCAAAATATGAATTCAACTAATTAGATAGAAGAACTTCAAATATTTTGCTGAAAACCGGTAGAATGGAGACTGGTCTGTAATTCACCTTCTTGTGCGGATCATTTTTCTTGTAGATTGGAGTAATCTCCGCTCTTTTCCATGCATCAGGCACTGAATTTGATATAATGCATCTATTGACTAACGAGCACAAAGGAAAACATAGAGTGTTAGCAGCTGCCTGAATGGCTTTAGCTGGTATGCGGTCATGACCGGCTAATTTACCTGTGTCTAGATTAGTCAAAATGTTTGCTATATCTGCAGGTGTTGATGGCCTGAATTTAAATACAATATAATTTGGTACATACTTCAAACATATTAAAGGGCACATGTCCTGTAAAGCTTGTTGATGTAGCTTTTGATTTTATTGAGTTATTTGCATAATGAATGATTTTCAGTAATTAGGCTATACATGAAGAGTGCAACCTTCAAGTTCCATATAATTTGGTGCGTACATTTAAGATACCAGGGTGCACGTCTCATAAAGTTTACTATTTGAATAACTTGCATAATTAATGATTTTCAGTAATTAGGCTATATTTAAGAATGCACCATATACATTGCTGGTAACAAAGTTCATATACCATGTACAGTTTGATTATGTAGGTTTCAATTTTAAATCAGAGTCATTTGCATAATTAATTATTTTCAGCTATTAGGCTAAATCTTAAGAATGCACGTTTCATATATAAAATTTACTAACATACATCAACAATAACAAAGTGAACAGCTTCTAAAAGGTAATTAGGCTATATCTTACAAATGCACACTTCAAATTCAATAAAATTTGGTACATACTTCAAACATAGCTAATCTCATATGTTCTGTTACATTCTAACAATAATTGTGAGTAGGGACGAAAATCTAAAAACTTTGCCCTTACGGAAGGCATTCAGTTTAAATCTGTTACATTTTGTTGTACATTAATATATTGTATGCATTGCATTCCATCCCTTAATATAGTTTAATAGAAACAGTGACGTTAAACTTTGGCAACAACACATTAGTCACGTGATTTACTTGCACATATTGTAACTATTAAATTAGATTCAGGCTGAACCTATCTTGACTGCGCTCGGATAGTGCGCGCATCCGAAAGTTACCGAATAAAGCCGAAGGGCTACAATACATTATCTGGGTATTGCGCTCTGTGACCGGACCAGCAAACAGCTGAGTGAATCCTACTAGACTGACAGATCAGCCGTTGTGGGCGCGGTCTAATCTCCCTTTATTAGGGCATGGCAGGCGGATAAGCCCGGACCTATGACGTCATTAGAGTCTAAGTGAATTCCAATAAGTGTGTAAAAATACAATCATTCGAACTTGAATTAGGCTGCTGATCGTATATAGTTTATGGTCATCTTGACACGAACTTCAAGAATTCAACATGATATCACACACAAAAGATATAAGCATACTTTCTATAGTAACTGCGAAAAAATAAACGTTAGTGTAAGTTTTGAGGTATATTGACACTGGGAAATCTATAACCCTCTTATTAATTTATATTGTGTGAGTAATCTGCGGTAGGTGTGATAAAGCTATCTAAACTATACCAGATAGGTTACCATGGTTACCATCGCCACTGCAGAGATAATCAATAATAACACAGTACATACAGTGACAGCGTTGTTCCACGATCGAAGTGTCGTCTTTGCAACACATGTACTGATTACTGTATCTTCCCCGTCACCCTGGTCTATATTTGTCACTCCAACCACGTACAAAAAAATCAAAGTCACCATCTCCACAACGATTGATATGGAAATAAACACAATAGAAAGAACTTTAAGACTTGGGCTATTGCCCGAAGAAGATTCACAGAGATAAATCAACATTCCAAGGTGTGAGAGGAACAAGGCGAGAACCACCATCGATAGACCAACTGTCTTTACACTAGCGTAACCATTAACTCTGTAACGCTGTGGGAGAAACGGGAAAATAAATGTAATATCAGCTCATAGATTGTATATACGATTTATACAACACAGAGAGGCACACAGACAGACACACACACACACACACACACAGACAGACACAAACACAAACACGTACGTACGTGCGCGCACGCACGCGCGCGCGCGCGCGCGCGCGTGTGTGTGTGTGTGTGTGTGTGTGTGTGTAGTCTTGGAGAGGGAGATTGTGATCACCTCACAGTCACCTTTGACCATATACTTGTTTATACTGGGATACTTGCGGTGCTGTCTACTGTCAGAACTTACTTGTTCTGGCAAACCACTGTACACAGATCGTCCATATAAAGCTTAAAGATGCACATGGCAAGGAGAAAAATACGATAGACAATAGGTTGTCACTCCCCCCAGTAACCACTCATCCTTCCATTGTGTAATTGTTACCTTAATAAATATTTAACATGAACCCATGTACTATCATGCAAAAGGTGACACACGGGTCCATTGTCTGTGTTAAATAGGGACATTTTCGACTCCATATTTTTCAAGTAAACACGCGCAACGTAAATCAAAGGGGTTGGAGAGAGTCTCTACGTACACGTAAACGAAATGTAAACTTACTCTGGCTCTGTAGAATCACGTGATACGAAGATACATTTATTTCTATGATAGTTACATACTTGTTACAATTTAATTGATTTTATCTCTGAGCGATGGTCAACTAGCGTTACATCTACTGAACAGTGTCGGTTTTCTTGCGGGTATTCTCTCACCTTATGATCTGGTTCGCCTTCACAGTTCCATACTTTGTTTTCATCTAGAGCTTGTAAAGGGAAGGATCCACCTCGCATAGGTCCCACCAATCTATTAGCATCACTGGACCTCAACATAACTGTTTTGGGGTCCAAACCAAACATTCTGGACAACACCCTTCGATTTATCTGGGCTTCATTTAACCAAACTTTGGATTCCAGACGGTATTGCCCTATCCACATTTTCCCATGGATTTCTCTGCCTTTGACTTCGCCGTCATAATCATTGCTTTCCTGGACATTCGAGTTATCGTCGATTCGATTTCCTGACGACATTTCAAGCTGCTCTTTACTTTGTACACATGTGACAAGCAAACTGTTTCACATATATGCATGTACTTATATACAAAGAACTTGTTGCCAAGCATTCGTGTAATGCGATAACAGAGAATAAGGCGCTTGTCATTTGTAACTGTTGGGGGGGGCGATGTTTACTTTTATGTATTTGTGTCAAGAAACGACAGTCCACCATGCACTAGATTCGGTGGCTATCATCTGTCTGAATTGTAAAACTATGATTCTGAGGAAAACAATAAAGAACAAATTGTTAGGTGCATCACATCATAAAATGACAACGGGTTGATTAAAAACAGCAAATGAATATATCAACGTTTTAAGATTTGCTTTGAATTTCTCTATCACAGAAGATCCAGTGGAAGATGATTCCACAGTTTTGGTGCATATACAATAAAAGCCCTATCACCATATCATTTGGAAGTTTTTTTCCCATGGACCTTAATAGAAAAAGGCCAATCCCATCCCGACGCTCTCTCTCTCTCTCTCTCTCTCTCTCTCTCTCTCTCTCTCTCTCTCTCTCTCTCTCTCTCTCTCTCTCTCTCTCTCTCTCTCTCTCTCTCTCTCTCTCTCTCTCTCTCTCTCTCTCTCTCTCTCTCTCTCTCTCTCTCTCTCTCTCTCTCTCTCTCTCTCTCTCTCTCTCTCTCTCTCTCTCTCTCTCTCTCTCTTTTACTGGTCGTGCAATATGAATTAGTTTCGACATGTAGCTCGGTGTTAACACTTCATGATTTTAATTTTGAACACAATACAAAGAATTTCTAGTCTAGGGGCCATTTAAACGACAAATTCTCCTCCTTAATTTATGGCTATTTCTTGATATTTTCTCAACAAAACACGCGAACTTATCCATTTGAACAAATCTCAATATAATATCTATATACAGTTCTTTACTGGTCTCATGATGCATGAGAGAAAAACTAAGCTGATATAGTCTATAATTACTGCAAATCGTTGATAAGTCTTGTATATAGTATGTCTTGCTAAAGGAGTCCTTTTATTGTATTTGGTTATGCCGATCTTCTACAATATCACCATAACAAGTGACATGACAAAAACAAATAAATGTCTGCAAAAATTCATAAACAGTCTGATTGTGCTGTGCTTGTGTTTAAAAATCACTTTTTCTATCAAATTACCTCTCTATAAATGTGTGCGTTATATTAAATTGACAAACTTTGTGATTTGTTTGCAAAATTCGCAACCAAAATATCACCCCGCCAAGTACCAACATACAGTACGTTATTGTTACCATGCCAATAAACAACGCTAACGGTGTACTGTTGTATTTTGGACTTCTCGTCTGCTATGCTCAGTCGACGTCCAGCGTCAACTTCTCAAAATCGTTACCTCAGACGACAGGCTTGTTATCTTTGATAACATTGGTATAGCAAACACCCAAACAGTCAAAATATAATGCTGTGAAATTACCACTATATGTTAGTTTAATAGTAATTTTGACGACATTAAAACTGTTTTACAACTGATATGGTGATAACAATGAATTTGTACTGTACTGACTTTTTTTGCTTGTGAAAGCTACACTCTGACATATGAATATAAGCTTCATCAGTTCTTGACCTGGCCGTGACGAAATAGTTTATGTAGATAAGTTGTAAAGTTTGTCTTGATTGAGGTTCAAAATCCCTTTTGAAGAATGACAAAATCGACCAATATAAAATTATATACATACGTAAAGGTCGGTCTCTGAAGCGAACTATTGCTGTTGATTCGAAGTATATATCTCGGTTATCTAAATTCGTGTTGTTGAGAGGAGGGAGGGGCATAACTATAAGCTCAACAGACGGCACCCTAAACTTAATATGGTTGGTTCACTTGGTTAGTTATATGTATGTATGTATGTATGTATGTATGTATGTATGTATGTATGTATGTATGTATGTATGTATGTATGTATGTATGTATGTGTGTGAGTGTGTATGTGTATGTATGTATGTATGTATGTATGTATGTATGTATGTATGTATGTATGTATGTATATACGTACGTACGTACATACGTGCGTGCGTGTGTGCGTGCGTGCGTGCGTACAACCGTAGTGTGAGCATACCCCGGGTGCATGTATGTATGGCTGTGTGCAGGCATGCATCTCTCGGGTATGGGGGGGGGGGGTAGTACTGGGATAGCTAGCCAATGATAGAAAATGATGAGTTTAGTGAAAAATAATTGTTCTCCACATTTAGTTTTGGCTGCCGAATGAATTCCCACGCTACTCTGGCTCTGACGCTTAGTGGTCTGGAACTAGAAAGGTTATGATGGTTACCATCGCCACCGAAGAAAGTATGATTAATAACACAGTACAGACAGTGACAGCGTTGTTCCACGATCGAAGTGTCTTTAAAACAGATGTACTGATAACTGTATCTTCCCCGTCACCTTCGTCTATATTTGTAACTCCTACTCCACAAAGATACACAGCGAAAGAAATACGATACCACATATTCTAAGCTTTTCGTTATCATTTGTGTTACTGCCAGGACCAGTATCAACGTCGCAGAGGTAAATTAACATTCCAAGGTGTGTGAGGAACAAGGCGAGAACCACCATCGATAGACCAACTGTCTTTACACTAGCATAACCATTAAATCTGTAACGCTGTGGGAGAAATATAGAAGACTTTGTGTAGTTCAAGTAAAGCTGATGTACAGCTAACATGATGTAGGCTTGGTGTTTCACTCATGCAACATGATATTTATTACACACTCTCAGATAATTTCTAATGCAAAAGAAAGATATATAGGTGCCTTGTGCATTGTGGATATAGCAGTAGTCGACCTGAAGTTTAAATGTTAATTATCATTTAGAAAAGAAACGATTGCAGCCATTAAAATCACCAAGTCCATGTGTAATGTTTTCATTAGAAGCCTGTTTTTACTGCAATGTGAAAAAGTGTGATTGGGCAAAGGATCTAGAGTCGAAATATATCTATATCTGTGTCAAAAACGTAATGTTCCATGAGAAATGGGAAGTGTGTACATTTAATATAATGTGGTAGTGGTCTGAGTTAACGAAATACAAGCGTTATGTTTTACCTCTGGGAGATGGGCCATTACACATGTATCGAAAGAAATGTGGTATAAACACACACACACTCTTACCCTACGATCTGGTTCACCTTCACAATTCCACACAGTGCTGTCATCCAGAGCTTCCATGGCAAAGAGTCCGCCACGTATAGGACCCACCAATCTGTTGTCGTCACTGGACCTCAGCATAACTGTCTTTGGGTCCAAACCGAACATCCTGGACAACACCCTGCGATTTAGCTCTGCTTCATTTAACCAAACTTTGGATTCAAGACGATATTGTCCAAACCACATTTTGCCATGGATTTCTCGACCATTGACTGTGCCTCCTTCGGGATCTGCGTTATCATTGGTTATCGTCGACTTTGTTTGTGGACATTTTAGATACGTTTTTGCTTAAATACGAGTATTACCAAAACGCTGGTTTGTTTGGAGGTCGCACCGTGATAATGACAACTTTGGAAGTATTTGTTGTTCAGCGTAGCGTGTTAGGTTAATGGGACGGTCATATTTAACTCTGGAGGGGGGGGGGAGATGTTAAAGGGAAATACCACTGCAGGAAATAAGATCATGTGTTGGTTCTGAAGCGTTATTTCATCATGATTTAACGTCACTCAAATTTCGCGCAATTGCCCAAAAAACACCAAATCGAAACTTTTTTCTATATCTCCTAGCAGTGGTCACGTCACGTGATTCAGCAGTTATACTTACGTGACAGATGAACAATGAATATTCATAGTCACCACTACTAATTATTCATGTAATATATACGTATATCTACTGAATCCCATGAAGCAACATGGTACCACTGCTAACACAGTGAAGGTTAAACAAAGTTTCAGTTAAAATGGTGTTTCTCGGCTATTGTACGAAATTCATATAATATTGAATATTAAAATTAGTCTCTAGAACCCAAAGTTCAAGAAATGCATTTATTTTCTAGAGTGGTGTGTCCCTTTAATGTTGATCACCTGTTACCACCAACAGTGAGTTTGTGTGGAGGCACTGCGTTAATTGATTCCCATGTTTGGATCTAATTGGCAGAACTGAAGGAAATATGTGGGGAAGTGGCAACGGTGGGATGTCAAAATTAGATAATATAGTGAGTCAAAGCAAAAATTGACTCTCCCCAATTCTATTTTCTAAAATATAGCCCTCCCCTGAGTAAAATCTGACCCCCTCCCGCTGTAATTACTGAAGGTTCCCTTACTTAACATTCAAAGAATTCAAGTGTAAAGTGCCATGGCGAACACAGTGAACAAAGTTACCAGTATGAAAGTTTTCCAGTGAACAAAGTTACCAGTATGAAAGTTTTCCAATGTCCAATTCAGTACAAGACTAGTGCTCTTTTCCGACTTGATCACTTGGCAAGGGGTGATGTTCTTCCAAAACGGAACGCTCAACCATTCAGTTAAAGTGACCATATAGGTGACAAATTTGTACTTATTTTGGATTTCTAAAATTGTACTGTGTTTTCCTACTTGAAGGTACAATGTAAATTGCATCGACCAAGTCCGTGTTTGTCACTCAATACCTTGCTAAAGGCTAAAAAAAAAATATGTAAAAAGTGTGTGATTGTACGTGCAAAGTAACCAACATACGGAAAGTCCTTGTTTGTAACATACCTTTCGTGACGGACAACACGTCTACAGCCACGATTGTTTACCTAGCGACACGTGCATTACCTGTCTATTACTATTAAGTTTCGACGTACTCTGCGGAGTTTGATTTTTTTTATTGAAATATTTGAAAATATCTACGCGAGTGTCTCTTTTGAAATATTTCGAAAGTAAGACATCACTTAATATACAAATACCCGGAACAGTCGATTCTCCATGAACTATTCTAGAATGCGTCGTTGTCAATGAGCAGTGTTATTTAGAACCCTAGTTGCCATAGATACAATGTTTCTGTCTCTGACTAGTAAACAACACAACTACACGGACTATTCATCTTCACATAGTCTGTTTTAATGGTAAATATTAGTCCCAAGCCGTTACCACCTGCGGCGATAATATTCGCTAGACGAGAGCATCATTTCGTAATTAATAAAAATATTTGTTTACAATGAGACAATAATTTATAATATCTTGACAAGTGACTTGTTGCTAAGTAGTCATATAGGTTAGATAAGAGATATTTATTGGCAATTCAATTGTACAGTTCACTCGTCCGTACCTGGAAACCCGAAGAAAACAGTATGCGGGGCAAGTTTGTTATTTTCTGTATTCAGAGTTGGACAAGTGGGAGATGACACATGCATCGGCGTGACTAGATGATAGACATAATGTAGTAAGTTACGGAACAGAACAGACTAACTGGAGAGTGTACCCAATGTTTATCAGGACAGAGCCTGTAGCTTAAATTTGATCAATGACGTTGGCAATGCAATGGTAGGCAGTGATATCCCAGACAGTATATGTGTTGAAATGCTGGTAAGTTTTTTTTTTCTTGTGTCAAATCAAACGGTTCTTGTTTCACGTTTTTCAGCGTTTAAGACTACGAAATCATCGTTGACTTAGAAAGCCATTTTGGTCACGTGATGCTCATTGCTTCTTCCACCATTCAGTCATGACTAACTCAACACAACTTACAGATACTATTAGTAAATGTAAAACGACAAATCGACATCATTGCCAACTATCAAAATCAAATCACATGATACAATTGAAGTTTAAAACCCCCACACCAATCACAATGAAATGTTATGTTTCATTTTAATACTAGCATCTGTAAGTCGATGGTATCAATGCCAGTAGTTTGTTACAAGTTGTCGTAGAAGACAAGCACAAAGCCTGTGGCAAATTGACTCAGTACACCATCTATAATTTCGTCTTAAAAACGTTTATAATGACAAGGTTACCTAAAGGTAAACACCTCCAATGGATTTCAAATGCTCTTACACACCTTATTAGCACAATTATATATTTTTTGTCTTATTTTATGTTTCATTTTACTAATTGTACACTTTCGAGATATCGTGTACAAGTAAAAAAATACAACGACAGTATTTTCAAATTTCCGAATAAATACACCATGGTTGATGCTTTGTTGTATGCATAGGTAGCCAAGCACTAAGTCAATGGTTTGTAGTGGGGCATTAAGAGATTTTGTGAACGAGTAGCGTAGATATATACACGTCTCATTTAGTCCTCACTTTGAGTACCAAAGTCCTTATATTCACATTAGCTACACCTTTATTTATTGTCGTTAAGGACATAGGCCACTATGTGACATTACCCACGACGTATAAATGGGATTAGCAATGTCAAGTACTCCGTAAATCGAGTTGTTTATCTGAAGCTTTGAAAAGACTCGTGACAAACTACTACTAGCCATGCACAGTATACCAAAACATACTAAGACAGACTGTTATTATAGATGAGCATATGTCTACGTTTTCCTTGTAAACCAACATCCTTGTCACGACTGCTAATGTATGGTTGAATTATAGTAACCGATAATAATACAATCTGTCTACTAGTAGGTACGTGCTGATGCCGAAATAGATCGATAACGTATCTTATTATTACGTTCTCTTTTCATTTTTCAATTGCTAATTTTTCTTTCTGTAAGGAAGGGTAAAAAAATTATTGTGTGTGTGTGTGTGTGTGTGTGTGTGTGTGTGTGTGTGTGTGTGTGTGTTTGTGTGTGTTTCTGTCCGTCTGTCCGTCAGATCGTTTGTTTGTCTCTCTGTCCGTGTCCGTGTGTGTGTGTGTGTGTGTGTTTGTCTGTCTGTCTGTCTGTCTGTCTGTCTGTGGACACGATATCTCAAACTTTTGCATCAATTCTAATGAAACTTGCTACACATCTTCCTTCTACTAATGACAAGATCTGGTTAGGTTTTAGTAAACATCTCATGAATGTAAATGATACAGTTGTATAAATATTTTCAGTAAGTAGCCTATATGTTAATAATACAAGCTTCAAATTCCCAGTAATTGTCATCTATATTGACAATACCAAAGCACTCTAAAGGCTTCTAGTTTAAAAGACTTATTTGCATAATTAAGGATTGTCAGTAATTAGGCAATATGTTGAGAATGCAAGCTTTAAATTTCATATAATATGGTACATACGTCGACGACAGCAAATTGCATGTGTTCTACAAAGCTTGGTGATTTAGCTTTTGATTTAATGAGTCATTTGCATAATTATTAATTTCTAGTTTAGGCAATATCTGAAGAATGCATGATTCAAATTTCACATAATTTGTGCATACATTGACGACAAGGAGCATGTCATATAGAGCTTATTGATTTGTATAATAAATGCTTTTTTTTGTAATTAGGTAATATTTTAAGAATGCAAACTTAACATAATTTGTACTTACGACGATAACAAGTTGCGCGAGTCCAAGTTAGCTTGATGGTGTGAAGTTTTTTATTTAAAATATCCTAATGAGTCATTTGCATTATTAATGACTTTTAGTAATTATATAATAACGTAAGAATACAAGCTTTAACTTTCACATGATTTGGTGCATCCGTCGATGATAACAAATCACTACCACTTGATGATGTAGGTTTTAGTTTCATTTATTATTTCGCATAATTAATGATATTTTGTTAATCTAGGGCATATTTCAGCACATGCTTCAAATTTCGCCGACTTGCTTTGGTGCATACATTGACGATGACAAACACACATGTCCAGTATCTTAACAATTTATCAAATTTCATATAATTTGGTATATTTCTTGATAATAACAAATGATATAGTAACATCAATCGTTAAGGAAGGCCACTCATTTCACACTTACACCTGCTTTCTTATAATTTGACCAGATAAAGGGATACCTCTTTTCGATCGACAGAAATCGTACATGATTTATATTGCAGTTGTATGTTGTCAGCAGTCGATGCCAACGTTGTTGTTGTTGTTGTTGTTGTTGTTGTTGTTGTTGTTGTTGTTGTTGTTGTTGTTTTTGCATTTACATGTTCTTCTACAATTTTCTCAGTTTCAATTTGTTCAAGGCGACGTACTTCATGCGTAATGACATGACCAACTTTGATTTTGTCTAAAGTTTGACTAGACGGCACTCATAATGGGATGTGGAATTTCAAGACCCAATACAACAGACATTCAACGATTTATACAACCATCTCCAAAACACAACGAGTCATATAAAGGCCTTCGAGTTATTCCAGAAGAATTGATTGAATATCAAAGAACTGAGGTGAAGACACTGATACTGTCGCATAATCGCATAAAGTCCATTCCAGCAGACATTGGCGTACTGATAGGTCTACGATACATTGATCTCAGCAATAATAATGTCAGCTGGATATCGTATGAATTATATGCACTACCAAATCTTACATATCTCAATCTGACAGGAAATTGCTTAGCAGATATCAGTGGTGTTCAAAGCTGTAAAAGTCTCCAATACTTGAATATCAGCAGTAACAAGTTCTGTAAACTCAACAAGGAAATCTTCAATCTTCGGAGACTTAGGCATCTGTTGGTTACTGACAATTCAATTACTGTCATTCCTGTTGAAGTGAAAGGGTTGAAAAGGCTTCTAACCCTTGATTGGAGTCGTAATGGCGTCCATTCCTTAGAGGAAAAACTACTACGTAGACTACCTACGTCTTTAATAACGCTAAATCTTAGTGCAAAAGAATTGTCTGATCCTGTTTCGACCATTTCCATTCCAACAAACATCAGTTCATACTTGAAGAAGTTAGCACACCTAGACCTCAGTCACAACCACCTTGACATTAACGTTCCAGTTGGCGAAGTTGGTGTTTTGGCAACCCTGTCCCTGATAACAAACCTCTCTCATCTTAATGTATGTAATAACGACATCAAAGTCATCCCTGACTCCTTCGGTAACCTCACCAAGCTCCGAAAGTGTTTCATGTCAGAGAATGAGATATGTTCACTTCCCGATGTGTCATTCCAGCAGTTAACTCGAATGGTTCATCTTGATTTGGACCATAACTGTATTACAGATATATCAGCAACTCCCTTCAATAACATGAAACTCGCCTGTCTGTCTTTGAAAGATAACGTCATACAGAGCATACCACCTCAGATGGCACAACCAAATATGGAAGAACTCTACTTGGATAATAACAAGCTCACAGACCTGTCCAACATTAACTTTCCCAAAATGGAGAATCTGTGGCTACTTTCATTGCGAAATAACAACCTAACATACTTGCCAGAAGATTTGAATGACTTGAAAAACTTACGGGTTCTTGATGTACATGGAAATGTCATATCAAATCTTCCCGACGAATTTCAGTGCGAAATGTTGAAGAAATTGAGTGTCTCAAGAAATAGATTAACATCATTTCCTCATCAGCTCCAGGAATCAAAGTCTCTAGAGATGGTAACATTGGAAGGTAACGAGATTGTTGATTCGACTGAAGTCAATGACAACTCCCAGGGTATTGAGAAACTTAGAGAGATGGACCTCACGAATAATAAGGTGACTCATATCCCTTTGCAGTGCCTCAAAAGTACCAATCTGGAGAAACTTGACATTGGCGGCAATGTTTTGGAAGCAATACCAGAAGATATAAATGATCTTAAACATCTCAAACATCTCTGTGTTGAGCACAATGAACTGAGTGTTGTCCCTGTTCAAGTGCTTCAGCATCCAGCTTTGAACGTGTTTCTGGCCAAGGGAAACAGGATCCACACTATATCCAACCGCATACCTCCTGAAGAAGAGTCAAACTCACAGTTACAGATCTTTGATGTCAGTAACAATCGTTTGCGATATCTCCCAAAATCACTCAAGAATGTTACAAGCTTGAATGAAGTTGACATTTCAAATAACCAGCTTTACTTCATGCCAAATGCATTAAAAGAGCTAGAGGGCAATGCAGCTGCTCGGAAAAAGCGGTCCAGCCTTGAAATAAATGTTTCTGGAAACCTACTGAGAGATGTGCCCCCGGAAATTGATACAAGCAAACCTTTAAACAGCATTCTAGCTGATATGGAAAAGGCCACCAACATTGGAGCTACTCTGGCTCTGAGCAAAGTCAAAAGGGGGAGGATATTTCTTATTGGATCTCAAAGATGTGGCAAATCTACTCTAAAGCGAAAACTCTTGAAGGCGTGTGAAAGACCCCTTGTACAACTTGAAGACCATGTTGAGCTTGGCGAGCATGATGAAGATGTGACTGGTGAAGAGAGCACTTCTGAGAAGAACTTTCGTTGTGGACATTCTCAAGGGTATGATGGCGCCTCGTTTATGGACAGTGTCATCCTGCCAATAGCTGATTCAATTGATGTTGAGATCATTGATAGCGGAGGTGGTGGTCAGCTACACTCTGTATATCAGCTGTTTTACACAGAGAACGCCCTCTATGTGGTTGTAGTGAACCTTAGTCAGTATGACCCATCATCGGATGCAAGCTTTCAACAGCTGATAGGAAATTGGATAAAGGATGTCATTTCGTCCATTGGAAGTGAAATTATGATATGTGTTATTGGCACACATGCTGATAAGCTTCTGGATGGAAAGCTTGAAGAAGCAGTTACTACCATCAATACACGACTTCAGAAGTTCATTAAGTATTATCAGACACAACCAAAGATGCATGATGACTCAGATGACCCATTAGTCTGTTGTTCACACTGTGAGGTTATAGTAGTAGGCGGAATGGTCAAAACGTCGCCTGGCGCCCAGATTATTCAATGTAGACATCAGATCATCGAGATCATACAGAACAGCGATCATCGACTCCTTCCAATTGATCTCTATGACAAGAGGGCAGACATGCAATGCAATTCAATGCTCAGCATCGAGAAAAGGCTGCAAGAAAAGAAAATCCAGGATGACCCTTTAGAAAGAGTCCGACTTACTATGTCAGAATTCACAGAAATTGCAAAGACAGAAGGAAACAAAGGAAGTGTTGAAGACGTAATTAACTACCTCAAATGCATAGGTGTTGTTCAACATTATAAGAGCATACCAAAACTCGACAAGTACATCTTTCATAACCTGGATTTCATCAAAGATATACTTCAGGCAATTTTAGGGAAGACCCATGACGAGATCCTTAATATAAATAACTTCCCACCTGGTTATCGCGATGTTACCTATGGTGTCGTGAAGGGAATTTTTGATAAGAAGGCCATCTTATCTGATGATGTCATTAGAGATTGCCTTTTGAATCACTTAGAAATGGATGAAGATGTCATGGCCATAGTCATTGAATTACTAGTTGGTTTTGGAGTCTGCTATAAAGTACAAATCGAAGGAAATGAAGAAGCTTTCCTACATGTCATTGATGATACTGATGAAGACGAGTACCCCCCAACTTTGCTCCGTTTCCCATGCTATCTCCAAGAGGGTGCTACTCTTCCAATATCTTTTCAGCCAGTTTTTGAAGCCAGGTTCAGCTTTCCTTGGTACTTTCCTTCAAGACTCATGAACATATTCGTGTGCACTGTCAACGACAAGATCAAGAAGGAATGGAAAGGAGGCTTTCATGCAAATTTCAATGGTGTTACCACGGTGACGATGCTACAACAAATCGACCAGAGTAAAGCTCTACTCATCAGAACAGCAATGAAAAAAAGTATGGAATATACGTTCGATGTTCTGACTTCAGATGTGGTAGGAAAACTGAAAGATATCATACGATCTAGCTGGAGATTATTGAGATTTAGCACCCATCTCAAGATCATCTGTCCTCCTGGTAAAGGGTGTCGACAGGCCGGCAACTCGGCTGCTCATGTCTGGAAACCATACCCAAAGGATTCGTCTGAGATTGGCATTATTATGGAAGAGTGTGAACACACAAAAGAAGGTAAGTTGGCAAATTGTATTTGTCATGTTTTGATGGCCAAATAAGACCAGTAAAAACTTCCCATTGTTTGCACAGATAGAGCATCCACAAATATATTTTTCTGAGATTTCATCTAAAGATATTAGAACGCACGCGTACGTCTGGTAAATCGCTCCTTTATATTCTGATAGCTAGTTTATTGAGTCAAAAGTTTACCCGAGTAGAAATCGGGAATATATATGTGAGGTGATATATATGTGTGCACAACAGAGTTATTGGAATCCTTTTGAACTGTCATCCAGGTTAATCCTCTTCTAGTTGTTAGGATTCTTTTCCAGTATAACAGATAAATGAGATTACGAGTGATTGCATGTACGTTTTGCGTTAAGTTGTTTCACCAAACTCTGTAAACTTCACAACATTTCAACTTTTTATAGTTTCTTTATTGTAACATTTGGATTTTAATTCATTACAGAGGAAACTATCGAAGAAGTAACACGTGAGTTTTAACACAAACACGAACTTGCCTGTGGTTTTAATCATCACTTTCATGTACCTTTATCGGTTTTTACTATATTTGGTGTCATTAGCATTTTAAATGGCATTGGACAAATGTAAAAATATCTTGAAAATGATATTATAAGTTATAAACTTGTTTCAGTTTCCCTGTTTTGTAGCATTAGTTGTATGGATTTAGTACTCTGTCTTAAGGAAAAGTCACTCCAGACAGTAAATGCTTGGCTCTGGAGAGTGATTTAACATCAACAAATTTAGCTCGATCGCTAAAATACATATGTATTGGATGAACAATGGATATTCATGACTTTATCTGAATGAAATAAGCACTTAGGAGTCGTGAATATTCGTTGTTTATCTTAAACAAATGTATATTTCCTGACCCACATGAGGCAACATTGGACCAATGCTGGCACAATGAAGTCGAAAGAAGTTTCAAGTTGGTGTTTCGTAGCTGTTGCGCAAAATTTATGTGATGTTAAATCATGAGTCGACTCTTTAGAATTCAAAGTTTATACTAATGCCATTATTGCCTGGATTAACATCATACGGTATTGGTACATAAATCTGCATCGCGAATCTTAAATAATCACAACCACATCATTTTTAAATCGCGCCACCTTAAAGTTAGCAATATGTCTTATATCTTTTATCACATGAAACCCATGCCATGAACTGCAAAATAGCATGGTAGGTGAGTGAAAATTATCATTTGCCCTTGCCGAAAAAAAATAAAAGTTGACCAACAGTGAACTACGATAACTAAACTTTGAACAAACCCTTTACGATGATTGTAGCATACTTGTATCCAGGCAACTAACTCAAGTTGTCTGGGGGCCAGCCCAGGTTTTAAGATATGCCATCAAGGATTTGCACTGTACATGTACAGCAAGTTCTTCGTCATCCTACCATGCCAGGCATATGCTCAGAGTACATCTAATTTATATACTATTCATGCATATTGCATGAATTTAAACTTTAAATTACTCCAGGAAATAATGGCATTAGTATAAACTTTGAATTCTAAAATTTTGCATTATTTAAATTAAACTTTGAATTCTAAAATTTTGCATAATATTTTAATGTTGTGATACGAGTTTAGGGTTCGTAACAGGATTTCGAAATCGTAAATTCATTTTTTACCATTTACAGCATTTACTAGTTGTCATAGAGATTCATTATTGTAATGGCATTGAGCAACTAGCAAAAGTAGCTAGCCCAAAATAATGTCGCTGCATGGTGAATAGTGAGAACACATGCAGACCATGGAAGTGTGTCACCCACGTGGGTGATACACTTCCATGTGTAGACTTAGCACACACCACAACACAAGTCTTCTATCTTCCGTTTTTCCCGTTTTATTCTCGCAGGGAAAGAAGTTGTAGCAGCTGTGACAGTCGTGTGTGATAGGCTTGAACCAGGGAAATGGAAAGTATTGGCACGGCACCTGGGGATTCCTGATGACAGAGTCCGGGAAATTGACAAAGACAGTCTAGAGGCCAAAGGAAAATTATGGTCACTGCTAGAGAAATGGAAAGCTAGATTCCAGTCAACACATTCTGTGTTAGTGGTACAACGCGAACGACTGATCAAAGCGCTACAAATCATGGGTGAGACAGAATTGGCTCAAGACATTGGTGAACTTAACATATAAAATTGAGTCAGCCTCAGTTCCGATAACCTCCAACCAGAACAATCCACAGATTTGATGTAGAGCGTTCTAAGTAATACTAAATCGAACTGATTCCGCGATCTGAACAGAGAATCGAAACTACTTCGACAATACCCCAAAGTATTTGTTGATGTATCGAATGACGACTCTTTTCAGTTTTCCTCGATGACTTTTGTAAACCAGGTGTGTCTTTAGGGACCAAAATTTGTACAAATTTCATCTGTACATGGACAGGTATTCATTTCAATTGGTATTGAAGTAAATTTTGTGGTTTCCTTAAAAACGTATACCACATCGTCGTAAACCACAGCCTCTTTTACGGCACCATCCAAAACGCACCGCCAATATTATTTCGCAGCGTCGTGGAAGAAATAACAGCTCTGGTTTACGAGAATGGTATACCATGATAGGGTAAAGAGGAACGAAACGTTCAGGTGAAGATTCGGCAAAAAGATGACCGATTCCGAGTGTACTCATAGACGCCGATGTTTTACAGTACGGGAACCTACAATACCGTAAGGAGCATAGATGGTAATTTAATTGGTAGATCACTTTAAAATTTGTAGTGTTACAAAACGCTATATACTACAAAGCGTATAGCAGCATGTACATAGACGGTTACTGTAAGTCTTGCGCAGTTCTCTGTAAATTAAGAACATGGGTACTTGACAGGATAGCACTAACATACGAATAAGTTAAGTAAACTAATTGCATGTGTAGGAAGGCTTTTATAGGTACCGGTAATAGTGGTGTACAAAACAACATTTTGATGTCAAGCAGGGAGCTGATTGTTTTTCGTTCACTAGACTATATTTCTGTGAAAAGGAAAACAACTCTAAACAATGTAGACCCTTCGGCCCCACGCGATTAATCCTAATGTAGATACTGAAAATGTTGCGGCTTTACTTGCAGTTTGCAATAATACAAACTTAAATACAATATAATATGTATGCATATCTTGTTCACGCAATGAACGATATATGCAAAATAGGCAATATATGCAGATTTACAACCAGAAAAACCTACAAATAATATTGATCATGATACAGAGCTTACAATATACTAATATAATGTTGTTTGATAGTAAATGTCTTCGTCCCTAACCCCCCCCCCCCTCCCAACACAATGACTCTCACAATACATGTTTGCAAAACTGTTTTGTATGAATGAAAACTATTGTATGACATCAGTAAGCAAACCAGACAATGGTTGACTTTTAGGTCGTTTAACATTCATTAGGATAAATTAACTTGTTTGTAACGAGTTTCAATGTCATATCAATGTTTTGCAGGTCTGCATCACGAGTTATAGGAGAAAAACTCGGCTAAATAGCTCTGTTGACTTGCATGTTGTTTCTTATGCGTTATTCTATTCGTCAATCCCATACTACACTATTAACTGTCTATTAAACGAAGCGACCAATCAGCAATAACTATACAAAATTATTACAGAATGTGGGTTAAACTTTATCTCACACTGTCAGATAACCAGTGACGTCATAGTAGTCTTTGCTCTGAGGTCATACTTGTAATTTCGTATTGTATCGTCATTTATTATATATAGTTACCTTTCTTATCGTTAAATTCAAAACATTTACAACAAATACCCTAACTGGTAAACGTATAGTTCTATTGACTTCGCAATGTGTTAAATGTTTTCGTTGTACTTTGAAACCATTAGAGCCACAGCAGTTGGACAACGAATGTTTGATTATAGTAACATACCCTTGGTTTGTTGCTCTCCAAAATATGGGGAACACTTATCTGCTTTTCCATTACATGTAATCACAGTAACAGAATATATCTTTGACAACGAACGGACCTGATAACAATTCTATGCGAGGTTTTTTGTTTATTAGCTAGAGACCTGCGTTTGTTGAGTAATCTATCCTGTGTAGGGACGGAGTAATCAGGAGTAACATATACTTTGGTTTATTTTCCAATATTTTCAGCTTTTTTTCTCAGAAATTATATATACCGTTGTACGAGACTGTTCCAGTACCCATTGCAAACATTGTCAGCGTTGGCTGAGAAAATTTATAATTTCAACGTAGAAATGTGTGTTTTCGTGCCTGATGACACGGTGAGATATATCGTGAACGGTCGTCATAAATCATTTTATAAAAAGATTTGCCGATGTGTGAGGGCGCCCTGGCACGGCGTACCCTACAGAGTAGATTAGTCGCAAGGGACTGTTTCTATGGTTTCAATATCTTCTCAAATGCACCGTCTTTCGTTATATTACTGTGGCCAGTTTATTTTTTGGTAACGAATAACCTTTTAATGCAAACATACATTGTACATGTTTATTATGTAATGTGGTTAGGTTCTTTGCAAATTGAAGTTCGTTTTAGAAAATGTACCCATTTCTAATCGATTATGCATCCACTGTAACTTAGGAGAAGTGGAATTCGAAGATGAAAAACACTTTGTCATGAGATGTAAACTATACAATGATTTCAGAAATGTTATGTTTGAATTAATTAGAGAAGAGAATGATTCTTTTGTAGATTTCAGTTCTCATCAGAGTTTTATATTCATAATCAATAATTGTATTCGACCACTAACAAAATTTATTAAAAGTGCCTTAACCTAGATTAAGAAGAGAACGATTATATCATTATAATTACTTTGTCATTTATTTTGTGTATATTTACATTGTTGAGATAAATTTTAAAAGGCTTCTTTACTAGACAACTGTACTTCTTATTTGATGGACTGCAAAATTTGATTCAGAGTGACTTATTAGCCTGAAAGGACTGGTTGAAAAATGCTTCTCTTCATGTATTCCTATTGAAAAGTGTCAGGTCGCTATAATAAACTACTACTACTACCACTACTACTACTACTACTACTACTACTACTACTACTACTACTACTACTATTACTACCACTACTGTTAATTTTTATATACCTGTGCTCAAAGCGCTTTACAATCATTACCGCTGGCTCGGGTCTATATGGGTACAACGGCCTACTGCAACCTCTATCCTACCAGGTCCCCAATTATACAGCTGGGTTAACTGAGGCACAGTCGTTGTCCCCCGCCCCTATTTTCTTCTCAGAGCCTGTTGTAAATTCCGCTGGCTATCTAAGTAGGTATGCACACACATTGTTGAAATGTTTTATGTGACCTACTGCAGTGGCAATCTTTGGACGAAATTTTATAAGCAATAAGCATATATAATTCCGTGGCCGGTTTGGAATCTGAGAGTTGCAGGTTCGAGCCCCATCGCTGCCGTTTGTTTCTGAGTGGCTAAAGTCCTTGGGCAAGATTTGAGCCACAAGAACAAAATTGGGATATATATATATATATATATATATATATATATATATATATATATATATATATATATATATATATATATATATATATATATATATATATATATATATATATATATATAAACTCAGTATGTAAAATGTCTATGCTAGAGTAAAGTGTGCTCAATTCAACACATAGCTATGTAGAGCGGTGTAAACAACAGTATCAAGTAAGATACACAGGAGCCGTTACACAGTGTTTCACGCTGTTACGATTATCAGACGACTGATGATGGCAACAACGTGAAACAATGTAACGGCTCATGGGTACCTTGATTGATACTACTGTGTTATATATACGTAATTCATTATATGAAAATCATTTTACCGTTCATGTGTCCATAACATAACATTTAGATATAGAGTCAGGTGATGACCTACATATATTTTTTTCCACTGGGCCGACAAACAGTCACTGACCCCCGTGAATAAAGTTTCATAGCATCTTGATAGTTAGTCTTGCTGCTAGACGTTCGGGCTTTCTTTCGATGCTATAACTATAAGCGAACGACGTTAGCATGTGAGGGCTTGCTCGGATGTTCCATCCTCGATAGCGTTGTTCGGTTGTGTGTCGTATTTTATCGGAAGAACATCCGAGGGCTAGCTGATAGACTACTTGATAGTAAGCTGTAGTGGGAAGAGCTTTTGAGACTGGGATATGTCCACCTCTTGTGTGAGTGTGTGTATTGGGGGGGGGGGTTCTATAGGGGATCACCCCTAGAAGCCCTGGAGGATTTTTACTTCTGAAGCCAATTTTTAGGCTATTCACAGACACTTTCAGACAATTATTTCCAAGCTTTACAAGACAGCTCTAACATGTAAAAAAAGCAACTACACATGGTTGAAACATTTTTGAAATTAAGTTTCATAGCATCTTGACAGTAAGAGGTGGAGGAAAGAACTTTGATTTGAGACTGGGACATATCTACCTCTTATGGGGGTCCTAGGGGTCTCCCCTAGAAGGTTTTGAAGGTGTTTTTTTTTTTTTTTTTTTTACCAATTTTGGTGAATCTTATTGTTGGTTTAATGAATGAGTGACCTCTGGGGTGAGGGAGTCCAAGGGGTTTCCCCCTGGCAGATCTGGAGTTTTTTTCTATTTAGGCAAATTTTAGGTTATTCATAGCCTCTGAGGTAATATTGCCAAGCTTCGAAAAGCTAAAGTAAATATAACTTTTTAAATAAGTTTTCCATGTTATAAAAGTGGGCCTGTAACATTGGTATAGGGGCATTGATATTGCATGTATAGTAAAGTCACTTTAGGAGGTCATACCTAGTGTACAATAGAAACTTGAATTTGATTTGTAGTGTCGATATATGTAGTGTCCGAAATAGGAAATATATTCATCCCTTCTGACAAATTCATACTGAAGAGACGAGAACAATCAATTACAGGCCCCTCTGCCGTAAGATCAGCTCATTGCCAAACTCAAGATAGTAGGGTGATTTCAAATGCATTGATCATAGAGGGCGCTATAATTTGAGTAGCACTTGATACTTCCGTTCAAAGACTTGGGGTGTTCTCTCTCCAACGTCTATGATTTAAAGACTTTTCATGAAGTCTCAGAGTCGAGAGAGAATGTGCATTAAAATCGAAATGAGAAACAACGTCAAAAGAAGTTATTGACTATTTCATGTAACGAATCACTTTTGTTGATTCTAGAGATGTAATGCACAATGTTAGGGTTTACTAATATAGTCACCATTTACACGTAGTGTATCGCATAGAGTTTATAATTGACGAAGTTGTAAGAAATGCATGTTTCGTTCATATTCTGATTTTATCAATAACAATGAGAGCGATAGACAGAGAGAGATATCTAGACAGGCAGACAGACAGACAGACAGATCTAGACAAACAGACAGACAGACAGACAGACAGACAGACAGACAGACAGACAGACAGACAGACAGACAGACAGACAGACAGACAGACAGACAGACAGACAGACAGACAGACAATGACTGACAAACAAACGAAGAGACGAGGGGGCACCCCTAGCCTTTTTCGGCACGAAGATGTTTTAAGTCTTGATTGACCCACCTCTTTGCATGGACGTATGAGTTTTGGCCCCACATCGTGAACGACGTAGTTAAGGAACGACAAGAATAAACAATAGGGCGGGGGTTGTGATGGGGTGGGGGTGGGGGGTTGGCACGAAAAGAATGGAGGTGCGAAAGGGGGGGGGCACGAAAATTATCATGGTCCGAAAGGGGGGGGGGGTATAGAGCGGTCGTTTACCAAGTACATATGCAAAATTTATTGCGGCTTCGCCGTAATAAGTTCTTACTCATGTATTAAATAAGATGGGTGATTGTCATGAGAATAATGCGTTTATGTATGCCTTAATCTGTCTGTCTGTCTGTCTGTCTGTCTGTCTGTCTGTCTGTCTGTCTGTCTGTCCGTCCGTCCGTGTGTGTGTGTGTGTCTGTCTGTCTGTCTGTCTGTCTGTCCGCCCGCCCGCCCGTCCGTCCGTGTATGTGTGTGTGTGTGTGTGTCTGTCTGTCTGTCTGTCTGTCTGTCTGTCTGTCTGTCTGTCTGTCTGTCTGTCTGTCTGTCTGTCTGTCTGTATGTATGTATGTATGTATGTATGTATGTATGTATGTATGTATGTATGTATGTATGTATGTATGTATGTATGTACATGTATGTATGTATGTATGTATGTATGTATGTATGTATGTATGTATGTATGTAATGATGGCTCTGGCAACATTGCCTCCCAAAGGGAGAGTTTTGTTCCTCGTGTACTGTTAAGTTAGAGACCTGCTGACGTACTTTTTCTCATGGTTTTTATTTGACTTACGTTCTCATGTTTTGTCTGTCGTTAAAAGCTCTGACTCGCGTTTACTTTCTTACTTTCGTGTTTTACTGTCAGTGACACAGACTGATTAATATAAAGCGCCTTGACTAGCGTTTACTCGTGTTTTGTCTGTCGCATAGACTGCAACAACTCACGTTTATTGTCATATCTATCAGTCACACAAACTGTTGTTAGGGGAGAACCATTTGATTTCTGGGGGGGGGGGTATGGAGGATTTTGAGAAAAAAAAATTTGTTTCCAGGTGAACCAGAACAAAAAAATTTTGATCCTGTAGTGGCTTGAGAGAAAAAATTGTCATAACAGACAGAAGTGAAAAAAAAAATTGTCACAATGCACCAGAAATGAGCAAATTTGGAAACATTATTCTCATGTATTCTTTGGCGGCGCACCGGCATAGGCGGCGCAAATGTTTTTAATACAAGTATAAATTCCTGTTTTTTCCCAGGACTTACCATTAAAGCATGCACTGTATAGCTCTGCTTTAAACCCAAGTGCACACAAAGTTTTCCTTTCCTTTTCTGACCCAAGAAAACATATTTCAGGATTTTTGTTGCAATATCTCAATGACACAGTCAATATCTGAAGGGGACTATTTGGCTTATGTAAATTAAGACAATTTAAAAAACAAGACAGGAGTCAGTACTCTAGTGTCACATTACACATGCAAGATATTTTCCTCTGGTTCCTGGTACTACTATGATGGCTTAAAGGAAAGCAATTCACAGGGGTCAGGAGTACAGCACTCCCCAGATCAGTCAGCTCCTCAGGGATATTTTACCAGTCGTACATACAAATTTAAGTAGTAGAAGTATGGTAGACAGACGTCTTTCATACTAACTGCTAATTCTTCTACTTGCACAGAACAAGTTATTTAGAGGTACAGTTGTGAACCATTGTGACGTGGTATAGGTATGAACAACGCATTACAAACTTAATGACTTATTAAAAAAAATTTGCACTGCTACTCCATTTGAAAAAAAAATTGATGCAGGACTAACAGTAGAAAACATATTGCTGTCACTCTGACTGGAAAAAAAATTTGCTCCCATACCTACTGCCTCCATACCCCCCCCCCAGAAATCAAATGGTTCTCCCCTTACTCGCGTTTATCTCATCCTTAGCTTCATGGGGGACTTTTCACGGTCAGGACAAGTGGGTGGATTTACAGGTGTGGTTGCAATTGCTGTGGCTGGCTGGGTCGATGTTTCGCTTGCTGTTCTCTCAGGATGATCACAAATAAAGGGCTGACTGTGTTTCTGAGGCGGGGGTGCAGCTGACTCGGTGAGGAGCTGGTCTGGGCTGCAGGATTTGTGTTTTTGTGAGGAATGACAACGTGTCTTCGAGAGCTCTACTTACCTTTGTGAAGTCATGAATATTTATAGTCAACATCTGGCGGGATATTTTTGCCACGTGATTGGGCATTGAATATTGTTCTTTGCTCGTCCACTACTTGAAGTTATCATAGTTCCAAGTTGATTATATGCGTTGTATTATAAGTTGTCCTCGAGAGAAAATCAATATAATAACACATTGGTTTTATATAGTTCACCCTTATTGTTACTGATGACAGAGTCGAAGACACCAAAAGTGATTTCTTTTTGTAAAAACTTAACTTTTAACATTAAATACAGGTTTACTAACAACCGCTAGCTCGCCATCCCTATGTATGCTTGTCTGTCTACCCCCCCCCCCTCTCTCTCTCTCTCTCTCTCTCTCTCTCTCTCTCTCTCTCTCTCTCTCTCTCTCTCTCTCTCTCTCTCTCTCTCTCTCTCTCTCTCTCACTCTTCCATCGTTAACATGACTTTGGTTTGGTTTGCTAAATTCACTGCAGCTAAATTTACTTCAAATAAGAACAAATGGGTAATTTGGATTCACACATTGTTATTAAATGTAATAAGTAGTAATTGAATTTATATTAATTACATTACAGTAATTGTCATTTATAAATTATAGATCTAATAAAAATTAATTTGCTGTATCTTTGTTCACAATCGTTCATGCAGGACACTTAGTAGTGATTAGAACATAATTTCATTTGGGGGATTTCTATAAAAGGGACAACTCGAAGAGTTTGACATATTACCAATCAACATTGGCCTTGCGGCTAGTACTCTCTCTCGTTTTTTCCCCGAGGGCAATGAGCATAACTTGAAGAGAAAGAATTTTTTCTCAGTACTAATAATCATTATTTTTGTTGAGTTGCTGCTTCGACATTATTTCCGAATTGAACGTGAAAGCTACTTACGACTTACTGAAAAAGTGTTTTCCTAGAGTCGTGTGATTATGAACACCCACTATTACCTATTGTGGTTGCTTTGTTTGGCGATCTGTCAACCCTACTCGCAAGGTAAGTGCTTTTATTGTGGCATTCATGGTGACTATATATATATATATGTTGTTAACCCATCTCAAATTGACTTATCAGAACTTCCAGCAGATCAGTTAGGTTTGTGTAAGAAACTCTATATTTGTTTTCGATTTCGAAAATCGTGCATTTTTTAAAAATCCAAAATTTATGTACGTGAACTCGGTAAAATCGGAAAACAAAAATGGAAAAGAAAACCAGAAATAAAAAAATAGAAAAAATACAGAAAACAGAATGACGATGTAAGAAAAGAAATGGATATTGAAAAGCTTATGTTAAGAAATGGGACTCCAACAGCTTATACTACAGTATTATGATATATGATCAACTACAATGCACATTTAAGTTACTATTTCTTGCCTTCATTCACTATACTACTATACTATACTATACTATACTATACTGTACTGTACTGTACTGTACTGTACTGTACTGTACGACACGACACGACACGACACTACACTATACTACACTACACTATCTATTCAAAATTGATTACTTTTCCTATTAGAACAAAATATAAAACACACGATAAAAACAAACCAAGTCTAAACCAAAACACGAGGCTAGAATTCCGGGCGAAATAGTCTTATAGGGTGTCAATCTTTCTTTTGCTCTGTGTGTATGTGTAATGATTAAAACAAATTGGGGCCCAAAATTGATATTTGTTACACCTAGATATTGTTTTCTATAGACTGGTAGCGAGAAGGGACGTTGAGTCACTATTATTCTCCTTTACTGTAGCATGAAACTATAGCGGCTCAATCAATGGCCCGTTACACTTCTTCAACTCACTGGGGAGCAGAAACAATCCATGCTGCCTCTGTAATAGCAGATGATTACGGCATTATCACTGTAACCTCTGTCTTACCAGGTCCCCGATTATATTGAATTGGGTTGAGCGGGGCATAATCATGGTTCAGTCCTGCCAAAGGACTTTCACAGTACAGAAACAAAATAAGTTTGCTTGCTACTACCAAACCAGAAAGACTATAGACTTTTAATCGGGTGGCACCATGTTTATAACATCTCACACAACCATGTTTGTTACAAATTTCATAAACAAAATACAGGCACTGATAGGGTGTACACACATCAATCTTACAATTATCTCACACGTACTGTGAACACAAACGGTTTCGTGTTTGAATCTTTCTAGTTTCTTCGGACAGTTATGTTGATTTGTGTTCATAATGAGATAAAATGTATCATGTATATGCTTGCACGGTATCAGTGTCTGTATTTTGTTTTATGTAATTTGTAACACAAAACTATGAGACGTTAAAACACCATGCTGTGTAATTGAAACGCTATAGTCACTCTGGTTTGGAGTAACAGCCGAAATCGCTCCTTGTACTCGTAATTTAAGGCTCTGTTGTGTCCTGCTTATTCAACAGAGTTGGTTGCAATACTTCAACGATTTGTTACGGCAAGGCTGAATGGAAAAAAATAATATTTACTTTTTATATGCACAAATTTCCAACTCCGCAAATCCTGTAATTGTGCCAAATGAAAAAGATTAATTGTCTTGGAATTAATTAGTTGGAAATTAGATGTTGCCAACCATGACTTGTTTTTTCATCTTCTTTTCTTAAAGTTCTTAATTAATAGAATGACATATAACAAATTAACTTGGTCGATAATTTAATAACAATATAACTATACATAGCTTGATGATGACTGCTTTTCAATTACAATAAATGAAGAGTTTTGTCTATTAGACCACCAGGTATCTCTAACTTTCGTTCTCTCTCATCTATTCTTTGCAGGGTTATGTCTGACTGGCTGGGAGAGCTATGGAGAGTCGTGTTACTACACGGGAACCACTGCAAAGAAAACGTGGAGTTCTGCAACAGCATACTGCGAACGCATGGGTGCAAGATTACCTACCATTGACACCACTGATGAAGTTGAATTTCTTGCCGCTATTGATTACAACTGTCCTGGTGCTGAGAAGTGTTATATTTGGTTAGATGTGACGAAATTAGATGTACGTATGTTCTATATATTTTATTCCGTTTTATCAGACAATCCTTCTGTAACTCTAGAACATGTTGATATTTGAATAATAACACATGCCAGTGAGGGCCAGCACACGGGTTGGTGGCATTCTTTAGAGTGACCTATTTTTTTGTAGCAACTATGGGTCGGTACGGTGGTCGATTTTTAAAAAAGAAAGTTAAAAAAAGAAGTAAAAATAATTTTCTTCGTGTTTCTCTGCATGTCCTTTTCCTCATCTCTGTTTTCTTTTTATTGGATTCCTGGTAACAAGCCGTTTCCCAGCTTCTCTACACAATTGCCATGTTCTCAGGCCCCACTTCAATAATTTCCGTCATGAAAGAAATGCCCTGTTCTTGAACAAGTGTCGCCGCCGCCACCATGACTGTACTGGGATGACGTTAACTCTCCAGACACTTGCTTATTCTTACCAGAGAGGGCACTGTTCCGCAAAATATTAAGGGCGGACGAAAAAAAAGATATATTTTTTTTATTTTTAAGTCGGCGCTGAACATTTAGGTAGGTCGAATAATGAGAAACAGAAAGAAAATTATGGTCACCCTTACCAAAACTTTGATGATGCCCAAGTCATGAAGTTCCCTTTCATGCATGGCGAAGGCTTTTAACGTGCTATTAATTTTATTACACCGTCCACCCATTCGTCCACTCATTCACATGTCCACTCACGGTTCATCACGATTCGTCATCGATGGAAAAGTTTCCCTTTCAAGGTGCATTTTCACATTGTACTTGCAGATAACCACTGATTGAATGCACATGACATTATTTGTAGGAGCTCGAGTGTCTCCACAGCTCATTTGTAATTATATTTATTCAATTTTCCCGCGCACTATTGTTATTTCGACCGATGCGCATTTAATCTGCGCACGATAAGACCTAACAAAAAAATCGTGTGGTTCCGATTACGCTCATTTTTTTTTAGAATGGGTGGGGTAGTTAGAATTTTTATTTTATGTTTATATATATATTTTTTTTCATATGTGATTGTCTAGTTCAGGTAGTTATGTTTTCCGATGTTTTCCATATGGTCTTTGTGTTATTGGTTTCTTCTCATCAGATGTACAGCCACAGATGGAAGAACAGTTTTATATTGTCTTTTTAAGTTGATGTCAGTTTCCGCATCCACATCCGCGAGACTTTATTAATTTCGAGATTTATTATTTTTTCTCGAATACGTTAAAAAAAATTAGGGTTGGTAGTGAAAAATTAGGTGGGGTCGGGTAACTGGAACCAAATATTTTTTTAGCAGGCCTAACCATGATGTTTTCTTGTGTTGTGCGCTCGAGATGACAAAGTCACCACTGTGAGACACACCAGTTTATTTCTTGCAGAACTGGCAAAAGTGAAATGAATATAATAACAAATGAGCTGTAGGCTTATTCGAGTTCCGGATCCTATAAATACTGTCATGTCCACATTCTATTGTTACTTACAAGTACAATGTGGAAATGCGTCGTGAAAGGGAAACTTTTCTATCGATGATGAAATATTAAGTGGACTGTGTCATAAAAACAAAAACAAAAGCGCTCGGGGCAATATCACAATTTAATGCCTGCCCTCGCTCGGCTGTCACTCCGAATAATATAGACCTTTCCATAAGTATATGTACCACATTATTTGGTTCATTCTCAATTGAAATCCTTCTACCTGCAAGAATTGTTATTTTGTTACACAGGTAGCAATTTTAAGTTCTATAATTGGTAACAGAGTCGTGTTTATACACAATGTAGCCGACGTGACATCTGAAACAGGGCAAATACTCACTACAGCTGTACAAAAAAAAAAAAAAAAAAAAAAGTTTTACAGAGATATGAGATTTGTTCTCTGTTGCCCATTATTGGTAATGACAACACAGCTTCCAGACATTCAAGCATGTAATGGTGTAGATGTTTATTTTGGTGTAAATTCAACTAATACTTGTTCTCAGTACCATGAATACAGTTTGTCGTAAATGACTCCTTGTCTAAACAAACAAGACCACTGTTACAGTTATCATTTATACGCACACTGTGTACAGATTGACATTATTAAAATTGATAAAATAACAACTGTGGAAATTAAACTGTATAAATTAAGTGTTGCAGATAGAAGGATTTCAATTGTAATAACGTAAATGGGCGGAATGCGACGATAAATATTCTGAAACCCGGCGTGATCTCTGAGATGAAGTTTTCAATTATTGAATCAACAAGAATTTAAGTTTATAGACGCTACGTTTTATAACCCTTTGAACAGATTGGCGGGAATTACACTTTTCGCTGGATCAGTCGTCCCGACCTTGACTACTTTCATTGGGAACCGGGAGAACCAGACGAGGGTGGAAAATTCTGTGCACGTATGGAGCTTTCTTTACCTGCGGGTTTGCAGGATGAGGATTGTGATGCTCTAACAAGATTTGTTTGTGAATACAATGGTGAGTTAATTCAGGTTATATTTCATTGCCTCGTTTTCGTTGGAGAGAGAGAGAGAGAGAGAGAGAGAGAGAGAGAGAGAGAGAGAGAGAGAGAGAGAGAGAGAGAGAGAGAGAGAGAGAGAGAGAGATAGAGAGAAAGAGAAAGAGAAAGAGAGAGAGAGTGTGTGTGTGTGTGTGTGTGTGTGTGTGTGTGTGTGTGTGTGAGTGAGTGAGTGAGTGAGTGAGTGAGTGAGTGAGAGAGAGGGGGAGTGAGTGAGAGAGAGTAAGACAGACAGACAGACAGGCAGACAGACAGAGGCAGAGGCACAGTCGAACCTTGTGCTTTTAATTTTCCTTCTTATTGTAACGAATATATCATAATTATTTTGTTTCCAGCATCACGTGGGTCCACAACACCTGGTCCATTTGAAGTTATGTTGTTTGAATTAAAATCACTGTATTTGGAGGACGGCAATGTTGCTTCAGGTTTCTCTGAACTGCAGGTAGGAATACAATTTGTATAAATAGACCATCCATACAGAGTATTTATTTCCTTTGCCTTGACACTACTGTACTGTATATGTATAATGTGGACACTGAAGCTAAAATACCACATAGAATATACAATATTACAAATAAAAATATCATAGATGGTATGCATATGGTTATAAGAGGTAGTAGATGCGTCATTAGCCCCTGAAGGTGTGGTATTACAATGGGCCCCGTCCGTCCGTCCGTCAGTCAGTCAGTCAGTCAGTCATTCAGTCCGTCCGTCCGCCCGTGTGTGCGTACATACATACATGCGTGCGAGCGTGCGTGTGTGTGTGTGTGTGCGTGCGTGTGTGTGTGTGTGTGTGTGTGTGTGTGTGTGCGTGCATGTGCATGTGTGTGTGTGTCTGCGTGCGTCTGTAATATGTCATTTCTCTGACATACAATATCTAAATATTGTTGTCGCATCGTGTCGCGTCGTGTAGGATATTACTGACAACCCAAGTCCAATGTCTGTCAATCGACATTTTTTATTTGGATGATGGTTGTATACATATATACTCACAATACGTGTTTTTACTTCATAGGAATAGGGCCACCGCCCATCATTCGACAATAAAGAGGATATATAATATACTGTCAGTAACTTTTGTAACATAATGACAAATAAAATAGAAATTACAAAGATAATAACGTCTTCTCTGAGTAAAAAAAGCTTTGAATACAAACATAGACAAACGAAAAATGTAAGTTGATTTCTGGTCGAAAGTAAGGTTATTGCTTTTTCTCGTGTTGGGTACTGTATAAAATAATTTGGTGTTTATAGTTCCTTTCTATGAGACTGATATAACGGACAAAATAACAAAACTTGCAGTACATCTTCAAAAACATTTAGACCTTCATTTTCACAAAGAAATACATTTTCTGTCCGAGATAGCTCTATTGACATGTCTTCCAGTGTCATAGCTAAAGTATGGTTTGAGTAACGAAATTTTGCTAAACTGCAATTTTATACCTGGCTATATGGTCACTTTGTAAATATAAGTCGGGTTCTAGCTGAGACTTAAATGTCGCATAAAACCTGAGTCTTGGGGATTCATTAATTGTATTATACCACTCTTGTTGATAACAATCAGTTACTCTTTGGTGAAATAAAGACATAAATAATTCAACATTACCACCTGTTGCTCTAACCATGCATAACCAAAGCCATATACTTAAACAAGAGCTCTATATTTATATATATATGCCCCTGTGATTATTAACATCAGAGGTCGGGCTTTTTTTAATGCAACGGATAGATAATATACCTTCAGACCATTCTTAAGGAAAGTTACCAGTAACTAAAATGATTTTGTGCAAATCACACAAATACATAGAAATTCCAACAACATTACATGTAAACATTTTATCAACAAAACTGTTAGGTCCTGGTGATGTTAATTTTCATCTTCTTAAATTGGCATAGTCTTTGTGATCTCATCCAATGAAACAGGGGAGTTCAACTCGTTTAGCTCATTTGCATCACACTGATGACAACTTGTATTATGTTGATTTAAAACAAATTGAATTTTGTCATCAAACGTATTCTCCATAGGTTTGACATCCGTATTTAAAAGTTTGCGAAAATAGTTAAACCAATCTGATGGTTTTATTTGCTGTGATGAGGAAAATGTTCGTATGTTCCCTTATATGCTTAATTACAGACCAAAGCAATGGTGAATCGTTCAGACTAGCAAGAATAGTATTATACATGTATGTCTGTTGTTGTTTTCTGTGATTTGTTGTTTAGAATTACAGAGACATTTGTAGTTTCTAGCATTAATGTATTTTTTCTAGAGTTCTCATTTTTCAAGGTGCGATATTTAGCGAGTAAATCACACTTATTTGTCCTAGATAAAGTACACGCATTGCCCCACCATGGTTTACTCGTATCAAATTTTTTACAGTCATATTCCCGCCGCATACTGCTAGCAGGTTGGCTCAAAATTTTATTGTATATAATGCATTATATTTTGAGATTGAATGGCAGCTTCAAAGTCTAACGCCAAAGACAGATTCTTCATCTTGGATTTTTTTCATGAATTCATCCGACTGATCAGCAGGTTTCTGGTGCTATTTTAACATGTCGAGGTAGTAATAATACGAGGTAAACTTTGATTCAAAATACAAGGGAGCAGTGTGGGAGTGGTTCCCCCCCCCCTCCCGGCCCAAAACCGTTTTTGAATTTAAGGAATACAAAAGTGCTATTTGGTGTCGTTTTAACATGTCAAGGTGGTAACAACACCCTTTCCTGAACACAAGTGAAATTTGAATTCAGAAAACTAAGACCGAGAAATGTCTCAAAGTATATTGTTGCATGCCATACCATTTAAAATTATTTTGTCATTATGAAAAATTACAGTATTCATGGTACTACGTCACGTCAATATTCTTAGTAATTTGATATGATGGTAGTGTTTAGGTTTGTTTCAGCATTTACCAATAGTTAACAATTAACCTTTGACAAGAAAGTGTAAAGTTTAGGTGCTGCCACTGTAGGCAGCGGCGTCAGAAACACATGTACCTGTGAATTCGATATTTGTAGTTAGTTTCTTCACTTGCAGCACAAACATTTTTTAGGTCATATCCTGGAAACATTTTTTTTGTCGAGCTGGTCAGTAATTTTTTTTCCTGGTTTTGGCCGGCGACAATTTGTTTCTAAAATCCCCCAGCCCCCTCCCCTCGAAATCAAATGGTTTACCCCTAAAAATCAATAGTAAATGTACTATATATAGTGACTCCATGCATTCAAGTGTCTAATCCAATATTATCAGGCACTAGGCTTTCTTTTTAGACATTGACTTTTGGCCTTGACCGTCAGGATTAATCTTTAAAATCAAACCATTTCTTGCATATCACACTTTGCAGTATTATTTTGTTGTCAATTTTTCAAAGTCATATTTACAGGGAATACAGAGGAAGACTAATATCCACATACATCATTTTTGGTGCTCAAATAACTTCTTACTGAATGGCAGCAGTATATATGATAAAAACGTGATTTGCTACATAACTGAAACACTGTAGTACCATAGACTCAATCCAAGTGCCTAATCCCATTTTATCAGGTGCAAGGCTTTCTTATCGGAGCTTGAACTTTGACCTTTACCTTCAGGATCATCAATTATCAAAATCTATCCAATTGTATATCACAGACACTTTGTAGTTTTTTGGTGTCAGTTTCATTTAAATCATATTGAAAATGATGTTTACAGGCTAGGTAATACAAAAGATAGAGTAATATAACAAGCATTGATTTCGGTGACCCCGTTTCCTTTTACTGAATGGCGGCCATATTGTAGTAAAAAGCATGGTTTACTGCAAAACTCCAAAACTGCAGTACATAAAGACTCAGGGAAACATACACATGCACAATTTTGGTACTCAAATCACTGTTTTACTAACTGTCAGCCATATTTGGTATAAACCTGAAGGATTTCTGCAACAACTGGAATCATATACGACATACAGGGCTTCATTCAATTGTCTACTGTAGTATCTGGGCCTGAGCAATCTTTCTTTTAGAATCTTGACCACTTCCCATGCATGTAAAATCAAGTCACATCTTGCACGCTGAGCTATTTATACACAGTTTGTGTGACTACATGTGATCAATTTCTTTTAAATCCTGTCCAAAGGTGTCACAGAACAAGGGACATCCCACATACATCATTTTGCTACTTAGGCCTCTTCTGAATGGTGCCACATTTGTGTGAATGTCCACTATTTCTACAGTAGTTCAAGAACAAAAAAGACAATGGCACTTTATTTAAGTATCTGTCTATATTATCAGAAATGACCCTTATATTAGTATATTTGTATTTGACCCTGAACTTTAACTTTCGAGTCAAAAATTAACAAAAGAAATCTATTTCACCCATTAGTTACAGAAGTGTTTAAGTGGACCCGTCTACTCCCAAAATTGTTTTTTTAATGACTGCTTTGTATCAATTGTCGTGGTTTTTATAGATAATAGACTCGTTAAAGTCACTTCGTGATGTCACAATAAATCTTACAGTACTCAATATGACAATGGTGGAAGCTAAGCTTTTAGTAGAAGGTAAGAACATTATTTTATAATCACTTCTAATGTGTAGAGTTTTGTTGAAGGAGTCCGTATTTAATTCTATGTTTCACATCGAAACAACTTAAAAACAACATGGCGGTCGGTTAAAAATTAAACATACGACATTTACGATTCTATCGGATTATGAAATGATTATTAGCATAATTTATGATTGTTACCTGAAATCAACAACTATTGCTGTCTAAAGGAAATAATTGTTTCGCCAACCAATTGCTGGCCTCTCCCAAACTGCCATATCAATGGTCTTACCAGATTTGAACTGAATGCCTCCCGTAAGGGCAAACCATAGGTTTTTGCTCCTACACACATTGTTGAGATGCATTCTTTAGATATGACTTAATTACTGAAAATCATTAATCATGCAAATCCCTCATTAACACTAACAACTAGGCCAACTGGCTGTATAGGACAAGTGTGCTTTGTTATAGTTGATATATGTAGCAAACGTTGTGGAATATGAAGCGTGCATTCATTAGATATATAGCCTAGCTAATGACTGAAAATCATCAATTATGCAAATTTCTCATTAAAACTATAAGCTACATCAACAAACATTGTAACACATATGCGCTTTGTTATGTTTAATGTATATACCAGTTAAATTGAACTTGAAGTATGCATTCTTAAGGTATAGCCTAATTACCGAAAACAATTAATTATGTAAATTAATCATTAAAACTAAAAGCTATACCAAAATGCTTTAAGGATATGTGTGCTTTGTTAAGGTTGATGTATTGCCAAATTATATTGAATTGAAGCTTATATAATCTTAAAATATAACCTAATTACCTAAGCTCATTGATTATGCAAATTACTAATTAAAACTACAAGTTACATCAACAATCTTAAGCTTTACAGCAGATATGCGATATGTTATGTTTAATGTATGTACCAAATTAAATGTACTAAAAACCATTAATTATGTAAATGACTAATTTATCTCTATTGAATGTTTACCAAAATGTAATCAGTTCTTGTGTTTAGTATATGGAAGATGTGTAGCAAGTTTCATTAGAACCGGTTCAGTAGTTTTTTAGATATCATGTCCACAGACAGACAGACAGACACAGACACATAGAAGCATAACATAACACTCAATTACGGGAGATAAAAATGAAGCTCCTCACGTGTTGTCATTTTCTCACGGGAAACATTTAATGTCGTCAACATCAAAATTTAATTCTTACATTGCAACCCCCCCCCCCCCACCTTAGTCTAGTTCCTATACGGTATCGTTACCATTTACACCTCCACTCACAGTCTAGTTCCTATACAGTATTGTTTCGGTTTACACCTCCACTCACAGTGTAGTCAAAGTCGTTACTCTAGAAGTCCTGAGATGCATGAGATGCAATTCAAAAAATCATCCACAGCCACACAGTCATTAACATCATCAACTTAATCAATCACAACATTCTAACCAACAGCACAGTCCCTCATAAAGTTAGCCTTTATTGGGGCAGTTATGTAATGTCCAAATATGGTATATTTGTCAGCTCAGGATGCTACTGATGCACTATTTATGTCGCTATAACAGTTGGGGTTCACTGATTTGGATGGACATGATTTTATGCTGATTGAGGGACTTTGACTAGACGTGGTTTAGTTAGAAACTAGGTTGGCATCCAGACTACCCCACCTCGTGTTCCACAAAACTTAAATAAAGGGTTACCCCCAGGCCCTGTTGTAGAAATGGCTTTTCCCGTCTGACTTTTAAAAATAAGTCTCAAATTTTATCCGCCGACAATTACAATTGAAACGAATATGGAAAGATCAAAACTTCGAACAAGAGTTTTATAAAGATGAACCTTCTTCGAGACAGAACTGACAGAAAAAGCCTACTGTCAGAAGTGGACCTGTAAGTACCTTTACTATTAGCCCTCTCATCGACTTCGTTGACTCTACCCCGACTGACTACTCCCGCCACTTTTTTTTCAGAAATATTTTTCCATGTCGATGTTCTGACCGATGCCTTTATCATTATAACGACAACAATTGACAACAATGGTCTTGAGAATACAACTGCAAAATCGTTTACTGAAGCAGTCATGGGTATCATAGAGGCAACTTCGACGTTGATTCTCACCAACATGAAACCAGATGACAATTCTGCAGTTATCAATTCTTCTCGTGTGTTGCTGTATTTAGAGTCAGGGATTCTTTCTACTCTGTGTGATAAAACTATTGACCTTAATGATAATAGTGGTTTTGACATACCGTCTTTTGACCAAGTATTTCCTACATTTGAAGGAGACATGCCAGGATACATTAAGGTCTGAACAAATAACATATCTGTCTGTCTGTCTGTCTGTCTGTCTGTCTGTCTGTCTGTCTGTCTGTGTCTGCCTGCCTGTATGTCTGTCTGCCACGTCTGTCTGTCTGTCTGTCTGTTTGTCTGTCTGTCTATCCGTTTGTTTGTTTCTGTGCGTGTGTATGTGTGTGTGTTTGCCTGTTTGTCCACCTGCCTGTCAGAATGTTTGTTTGTCCTTTTATGTATGTGTATGTGTATGTGTTTGCCTGTCTGTCTGTCTGTCTGTCCGTTTGTCTGTTTGTGTTTGTTTGTTTGTTTGTTTGTTTGTTTGTTTGTTTGTTTGTTTGTTTTGTTTGTTTATGTGTGTATTTGTGAGTATTTGTATGTGTGTCTGTGCACGCGCCGGTCTGTCTGTCTGTCTGTCTGTCTGTCTGTCTGTCTGTCTGTCTGTCTGTCTGTCTGTCTGTCTGTCTGTCTGTGTGATGTTTTTGTTCATACAACACATACCATTTCTACATACATTAGGCTGGAGTCAGAATATACGACAGGGGCCTAGGGAGGAATGGGGGGGGGGGGCGGGGCATGAAAAAAATTGAGGTTTTAAAGGGGGGGCCATGAAAATGGTGATGGTTTGAAAGGGGGCCCGAAATATGTTGCTCATGATTTGAACCAAATTAAACCTCAGGAGCGGTCGTTTACTGAGTAAATTTAAAGATTTCTCGCGGCTTCGATGCATTATCCTCTTAAACATATATTCTCTGATGAATTGGGTGACAGCCATGCGAATGTATTTGTGTATGCCTTCATCTGTCTTACTGTATGTCTGTCTGTCTGTCTGTCTGTCTGTCTGTATCTCTCTCTAGTCTGTCTGTCTGTCTGTCTGTCTCTCTGTCTCTCTGTCTGTGTCTGCCTGCCTGTATGTCTGTCTGCCTGCCACGTCTGTCTCTGTCTGTCTGTCTGTCTGTCTGTCTGTCTGTCTGTCTGTCTGTCTGTCTGTCTGTCTCTCTCTCTCTCTCTCTCTCTCTCTCTCTCTCTCTCTCTCTCTCTCTCTCTCTCTCTCTCTCTTTTGAACAATCAAACCTCAGGAGCAGTCGTACTTTGCAAAATTGTATAATAATATAATAAAGGTGCGTCTAATCTCGCCGAGCTCTAGGCGCAGAGGACAGAAGCAGAAAGGAAGTAAGTAATGATGACAAAGTGATTTACTGCTTGAAGAGATAAGATTTAAGTGTTGAGTGAAAATATGATAAGGAGTTGCAGAAACCCCCTCCCACATCCTCCCCTAGCTATCATGGGGGATGCTGTTTCTGCCCAGAATCAAGATTGAATAATAAAACCCTGCTGACTATAAAGTATCTCAAAGTACAGCCCTATGTGAGACGTTTTTCGCAAAGCCCACATATGTTTGTAAAGAAATCTCTAATTCTTATGTACATGTATGGACGCTGAAGTTGATTTCTACTACTGTAGTGCACCGTATAACTCTGAAGTGGAGGGGGGGTTACTGTATCATTACACATTGGAATATGTGTAGGAGGGAGGGGCTACAAAAATTCTTGGGTTCATGTCGGGGGTGGGCATGAATTATTTTGAGAGCTCGAAGGGGGGGGGGGGGGGGCTGCGAATATTTTTTTGACCAAAATAATTTTCCCCCAAGCCCCCCTGCCCTTAATTCTGACTCCAGCCTTACGCTTTAAATTCTATCTCATTTTATCCTCCAAACATACAACCTATGGAACTAACTTATACATATGCATTGTTTTACTGACAAAATGCATTCTCAGCTGTTCAAGCGCTGTGTACAACTGACGGTTGTACAATACATGAATATTGGGCATTCATGTTAATGTCGTTTTTCCAGTTGTGAATGTAGTCTCACATCATTGAATATTTTTGCAATTTGTCATATCTTGTAATTCTATAATTATCGTTTTACGCTCCTATTCATATTTATTTGTATCAGCAAATGAATAACAAAGCGGTAGTTTTCATTGTCAGGGATTTATAATTCTTTCTAAGATATGAACATTTTTTGCAGTTAACATAAATCACTGTAATTATATTACAAATCTATTGCAGTCATATTTAATCAATGGTAACCCTTTCAACGATCAGGACAATGGCTACATATTTGATGTCATCGGTCTGTCATTTATCCACAGTAATGGTACTGAAATTGAAGGTAGGGGGTTAACTTTATGTGAGAAACTGGAATATACGACGGTGGAAACCGCGCATTCAGCAAACTAAAATATTCACAAACTAAAACTATTGTTCTGATATATTTTGATATAAGTATAGACGTTTGGGCGTTTCTCTCCAACGTCTATGATACAATTGTGTAGTGTGGTGTTTCTGATGACTTCCATGATCTTATAGTGGACAGTCTTGGGGACTCCAGTGTTTACACTATCTTGATTACTGGATGTCATCTTCACAACATAGGTATGGCTATCAGCATTCACTTCACCACATCGAACAACAATAGTTTGTGTCTATCTTAGAAAGCTGAAAGCTTGGTTTGCACAGTAGTGTGTGAACTTTTATTTTTATAGCCTATTACTGTACTGTAACCTTTTTTGTAGATTTGTCATGCTTTACCTCATGTCACGATAACTATTCTACTACTACTACTACTACTACTACTACTACTACTACTACTACTACTACTACTACTACTACTACCACTACTACTACGACTACTACCACTACTACTACTACTACTACTACTACTACTACTACTACTACTACTACTACTACTACTACTACTACTACTACTACTACCACTACTACTTCCACTACTACTACTACTACTACTACTACTACTACTACTACTACCACTACTACTTCCACTACTACTACTACAGTTGATAGCATGCCTGACATCTAACTGAAATAACAATATTTTGACAGCTCTGAGCCGAGTCAATAACTCAGGGCTATCATCAGGGTGCCGACAACCATTAAGTCTGAGTATTTGTAAATACCCTACAGAACATAAATTGACATGTACATTTTCTTACCGTTATTTTGATACATTTTGACCATGCCCTATTTCGTAAGCATATCTGTGGCAAAATGGTTTACTAAAACCGGAATACTCGTATAGCAAATGACATAACAAAAACACTTCGTAGGATAAGAATATTACAGCCCATTTCAAGTTCCCGTTCAATGGCTCTGTTTTATACAACCACGTAGAAACCAATAAGAATCTAAATAATCTACACTAAGATTGCAAAGTCACAATTTCTAACTACATTTGGGCTATTATGAAATAAACAATTTCAACACACTGCACTGCAACAAGATGCAGACACGCGGAGGCCAATGTTTTGACGTCTGCATTTGATGTCTGCATGGTGGCACCTTAGTTCATTTTGTTTGGACAACATGCTGTCTTACTATCTTAAAGTGTAGCATGTGCAGTTTCGTATTGGTTTCTGCATGGTTGTATCAAACAGAGTGTTGAACGGTAACTTGAAACGGGTTATATACATTTATCAAGGAATAACAGACTGTGCTATGTAAAAGTTAACCTTATTCTTTGGTATTTACTTACACCATAGTGAGGAACACGAAAGAGGACATTAGGGTACGACTTGGTAGACGGTCACAAAGACAGATCAATGGTATGGATGTGATAACGTCCATGTCTAACGATGGGATATATTATACTTGGAGTGGAAAGGTAAGTATGGGAAACTTCGGTAATTACAAGGGGAGGGCCCTGGGAATGGGGAAGAATGTTCACTTTTTACAAATCCGATCGGTTCCTAGAAAATGGGATAAGGAGAGAGTGCACATTTTACTTTGAATGAATAATGGACTATGTTGGTCATAGCAATTAGCAAGTTTAGCTAGCATACAACCAAAAAGGTTTATGCATTTATGTCATGAAATAAATCATCGACTCAGTTCTACAGCGTTGCCATTGACAGAAACTTGTGTCGTGAATACGGGCTAGACGAAGGAACGACGTGTCTTTCTATTTTTTTTCAGGTTCTCCACTCTTCCGTTGCACTTAGGCTTTCTGTTGAGAGTTCAACTATAATTTGGGGAAACGCGACCATCAAAGTATACTACGAACATACCAGTAGAAATTCGAGTGAGTTGATATTCTCACAGTTCTTGACGGATACAGATGGTTCATTGTTTAACATTTTCATCTCGGAATCTGAAATGTGGTATTATGGGAATTACACGTTTACCTTCGAATTACCAATCGGTAAGCATTTCATTTCAATCTGCACTAACTGCAACTGGACCATTTTGTGAAACTGCAGCTGTTTTCTTAGAAATGATAACTTATTCATAATATTGTACATCGTAAACAGTATTGAGTCCACCTCTAGGTTGAAGCTGCAACTGAAACATGTAAACAAATGTTTTGTTAGGTAACAATAATTTACTTGTAGTATCTTACACCGTTAGTAATATTGAATCACCTGTTGGTAAACGTATTTTTGTAGCTATATACACTATGAATAGAATCAAAATTGTTTTGGGGTCCGAACCCAACAAATCAGCGCCCTCAACTTGTGATCATGATTTCAACCTGTTTATGTACTGCTTATGGATAATATCGACCACTGGTTAACATGTACAATGTCTCATTTTTTGGTATTTTCAGTGAATATAGTGTGGTTGTCTGGTTAAAAAATTATACTACAAGTACAACTAGTACAGTTTGAACATGGTGACAGATTCAAAACCGAGCTTTTACTCAAGATTTAAACTTGCCACTACACTACCTACAGATAATATTGACCACTAATTTACAGATCATCAGATGCAATGTGTTATAAGTAATTGACCAAGTTTTAGTGAACATCTCTCTTTTGGTTATTTGATGAAAAAGTTCCCAGTTGCAGCTAGTACAGGTTTAAAGTATTTGTGTAGCTGTATACATAATAATGGTATAATTAATCCGATCACGTTTATTTTGGGTCCGCACCCAGTGCAATCATGATTTCAACCCGTTACTGTACTTCTTCTGAACATAATTAGCCCTTAATACAATGTCTAACTATTAATACTTTAACAGTGATTGTTTTAAGTGAATGTATCGTTTGTTGTCTGATCGAAATAATAATACTCCAGTTACTGCTGGTATAAATGCTGTTTGTTCAAATCAAAATGATCTTATCACCGGAGTGTGGTGCATACAAACATTTGCTTATCCTTTTTCCTCGTCACACTTTTAACGTGAACGCTGCCAACAGTTGGACCATAAGTTTCGCAAATATTTATATAAGTTTACTTGATTCAAACTTTCATCTACAGTAATATAATCTAATATAATGAAATATCTTGCTAACCATTATGGAACCATCTGGTATACATGGCCTCTTTAGAAATACATTCCAATGTACCTGCATCGGTGCGCACGTAGTAGCTGATTCATAGTACTAGTTAACATGGTTAATTGTTGTGCAGCTGCGCAATATCGAAATCATTATAATTGCATATCTATATGTAAATGAGTGTGGCGATTAGTCTATGTATAAACAAAATCATGCAAACGTGAACTTGTATTTATTTATTTATTTTGCGAAATCTGCTTTGAGCCCCTTGAGGTGTGTGGGTACTCGGGGGTATGGTATCGATGGTGTTTTCTGTTGCACTTTCACCTGCTACGCTCGTGAAAGTACAGCCGCAGAGAACTTCGTAAGGGACGGTCGAAAGATGTCACACAACCTCATATATAAACGTGTCGATGTCGCACTTGAGAAAGTCGTTGGGGAGGAGGGGGGAGGAGGGGGAGGAGGCGGCCTAACCGAATGAAGTTCGTTTATTGAGCTTGTGTGACATTGTGCGATCATCCCTAAACACTCTAGCGCAAATATATGCAAGTACGCCACACTTGCACTCAATCGTCATTTGAGTTCTGTCATATAGTATTCCATTTGCGTCTCTCCTTTTAGGCTGTTGTTCAAACACCCCGTCGTGTGTGTGTGTGTGTATGTGTGTGTGTGTGTGTGTGTGTGTGTGTGTGTGTGTGTGCGCGCGCGCGTGTGTGTGTGTGTGTGTGTGTGTGTGTGTCAGATCTCCTCTCTGTTACATTGCAATGCTCTTTAAAGAACTTGAACTCACGTGATATAAATTGACATTGTACGAATAAGCAATTGTATCATCATGCATTACTTTCATTCAGGTATCCAATCGAATATTACAGTGCGCATGACTCAGCATAAATGCACTTTTTGGAAAGGGGAAGAAGGCGAATGGAAACAAGATGGTTGTCGGGTAAGAGATTACTAAAATAAACAGCCATACGATAATATGTTTGTCGAGAATATAAAACCACAAAACTACATACATGGATGTTCGTATATGTAAGCATTCAGTGTAAATATTACATGTATGTCTACCATACCCATGTCGAAGTGAGGTAGTATGAAGTAAAAGCAAGGTACAGAACATCTCTATGTCACCAAAAAGATATGTAGCACGTACCGAATTTCGGAAACCATACACTGATTATAAAGACAGTTCTCTTTTCAAGAAGTCTGGTGCGATAATTAATTTATGTCACTATCTGCCACCGTTCAATAAAATCAGCATAAAAGAGTTCTCCTAGCTGTCTTTTCAAGTTTTCATCATTACAAGAATATTACCAATCTAAAGGTTGGCGTGTCGACAGTCCTCCTGACTTTGTTGTACTTTGACAACAATTTTAGTTAATACAATAGAATAAAACATGATAGTTTTTAGAACTCCGTATATGTAGTAGTATTGTACGAATACGTATATATATATATATATATATATATATATATATATATATATATATATATATATATATATATATATATATATATATATATATATATATATATATATATATATATTGCCTACTTATATCTTGCCTTTATCCCGTTGTAAAATAATATTTATTCGAAACGTCAGGATTGTACTACGGAAAATTTTAAAAAAAATGTTTGTTTCCGATAACATGACTTCAGAAAATTCGGTAGGTAGGTCGGGACTTTATTATTTTTTTTTTCAAATTGCTTCGACCCAAGATAAGATACTCATCGGTCACATTACTTCCATGAGATTTAATGAGGTGTGAAAGAAGGAAAATATACGTTAAGTAGATGAACACGTTATTTAGGTAGACTGTACTGTTATGGTTTCTCCCTGGTATACGTTTTTAAAGAAAAGTGGTGACCATAGAGGAGGCAAAGGCATTGGGGAAGGTGCACAGAAGTAAATTGTTACCACTTTACCTTTCTACATGCAAAACAAATATTTAGAGTTGGGGGATTAAACTGGGGTCGGTCGGGCTATCGGAATCACAGTCAATATTGTTTTATTTGGCCCTATTGATCAGGACTGTTTTACTCGTTACTTCTATTCTCCTTCACACATACTTAATATATCACATTCGATGACGTCAAGATGACGGAGTCACAACTTTCTATTCTAATCACTCAGCGTGCGATGTACACGGGAAGATAGCATATGACAAAATACAATCCGCGTTTGCATACAGACCATCAAAAGTTGGAAAATGATATCCATATTGTATTTTGTACAACTACGCTTTCGATGCCAAATACAAGACGAAGAAAATCTGAATAAAAAACAACAACACTTCTGCACAATATATTTGGTAATTAGATATTATTCCCCCAATTTTTTTCTTCATTCAGCGCCATAAAATTCTCGTGACATAAGTAGGCTTTGTCACTACTCGTCTAGGGACTCGTAGTGACTAGTGACAAAACCCAATTAGGTCACGAGTATTTTCCTGCTGAATGAAGAACAATGTTGGAGAATAACATATTTTTACCAGAGACTGTAATGTCAGAGAAGAATCGAGGAAAGTAATGGCAATTTTGAACTTTTTTACTTATATTTCGAACACAGCAGAACCAGTGACGTAGACACGGGTTGTCGTGACGTAGAACGGCAAGGGTATAAATTCCATGTTTTTTGTTCATCTTGGCTTCTGTGTGATAAAATCATATATACACTGTAATTGTTGATATCGTGTATTGCAGGTGTCTCCCGAGTCTGGCCTCAATTCTACAATGTGTCTCTGTAATCATCTGACATCGTTTCGGATATCACACCATGATGTGTCATAGACTATCGAAGAGGATCAAGTTGTGAATAAATAAAACTCAACAGTACATGAGAAATGATGGCGTTCAACTCGGATGTACATACTTACAGTAGTAGTAAAGTTACCTTTATTAGAATCTAGTTTTTGAAGTGACTACACAGTTTTAATCCTAAACACTCACACGTCATCAGCGTAATGATGGTTTGAAGGCTGGTCAGGTGACCTCCTAATGGAATCACCTGACAGTACAGTATAATTGTAAATAGGTGAGAGGTGATGTCCAAAGTTCATAGTTACTACTACTACAATTACCAGATTTATATAAGAATAACTTGAACTTCTGGCTGGACCACAAAAATAGTTTGTTCAAACTAGTCCAGTTCGCGGCCCAAGGAAAACATATACAGTAATATGATATAATTATAACCAAAAAAAACTTGAAATAACAGACCGAAACAAAAGCAAAACACACACACACACACACACACACACACACACACACACACACAGAAACAAACAACCAAGCAAGCAAACAAACAAGCAGGTAAACACGCACACACACACACACACACACACACACACACACACACACACACACACACACACAAAGAAAACATATGCATGGAGAGCAATGTCTTAATACCAAAAAAATACACCTGTCGAAAATATATACAACCTTAGGGGCAAACGAGGGTTATAACGATGTTTTCAGAGTAAATTGACTTAGACTAGTAAATACTGTTTTAATTTGGATTTAAAAGTAGATCTTGTTCCTATCTTTTTCAGTTGGTCAGGTAACGAATTCCAGTGTTTTGTGGCTGCGTACTTAAAACTGTGTTGGCTCATAGTGAGATTAACTTTTGGATGTAGAATTTGTCTCCTGTTGAGAGTCGTGTCACATGATTATGTGGTATTGTGTCGAGGTAGTCGTGCACTGTCTGTGAGAAATTGTTGTTTTTCAAATCAAAGATAAATAAACAAGTATTAAATATACATAACTGGTGAACATTTAAGATGCTTAGTTGGCGAAACAGAGGGGCAGAGAGAGCACGAAAATCAAAATGTGATGAGTCGGATTACTTTCTTCTGAAGATTTAAGATGGGTTGAAGAAACATTTCAATTGAGAAAAAAAAGATGAAAAAAGATTGAGAAAAAAAGATAAACTGAATGCCTCCCGTAAGGGCAAATCATAGGTTTTCGCTCCTACAGACATTGTTGGAACGCATTCTTATTAAGATATAGCCTAATTACCGAAAGTAATTAATTATGCACATTAATCATTAACAAGACACCATGTACTTCAAGGGCCGAGAATTTTGAAAACATTTCCTGAAATTTCAAACAACACCATTCAGCAAAATGAGCGGCTCATCATTGAGATATTTCCATCGAAGGGAACAACAGCAGCAGAGAGCCCATGTATGTACGATAAGTCCAGAGCTACAGACAGTCAAGACGGTCAGACACTATCTTGCGCATATATAATCTTTGGCGTCGTGTTTAGTGATTTCATTGCATTCTGATGGAATTGAACATCGTACAGGGATTTATTTACTCAATAGAAATGTAGACCCACTAGACCTAAAGAGAGATCTAAATATATAGTATATGTATACTCACCAAATGTTTCGGATTTGGTCTGATCTAGCTCGGGCAATGTCCTCACTCGACGACATGTATAACACCAACTGCGTTGACAGCGGATGGCCACTGTGGGCAGCCTTCCCATTTCTCTTAAATTTATACTAGTAATTGTATTAATTCAAATTGTGATTTGAAAGTTTGACATATTACGAACTAACTTTTTTCGAACTTTCAATCTATATCTTATCGTTATGAATGTGCCAAGCAAATTACACACAAATCTAATTAACAATCAACAAGACATTGCTTAAATAGTCGATTGCATTGATATGCAAATTGTCCTAATTAACATGAACAGATCTCTTTCAAAAAATAATCAGTTCTAGCCATTACCCCTAACAATATATGTATCAAATTTCATTCTAATTGAGCCAGCCGTTTTTTAGAAAATGATGACACAGACAGAGAGAAAGACACACAGACGGACGGACGGACACACACACACACACACACACACACACACACACACACACACACACAGACATCGTCATTTCTATACCTCCCCTTACGGGAGGTAAAAATGGCGTCAATTTCTACTCTACTATATACTTTTTTTTATTTGTTTTTATTTGCGGGTTCTCTAAAACAAGTCTATTTAAACAGAGTACAGAAATTGAAATGCGGGAAATGCAGTAGTACGTGTACTTTGACAGGGATGGGGAAATGATTTACACTGTGAGGCCTGACCATTTGTCAATAAGTTTTCCATATCTGTCATTTCTTTTGGAAATATACAGTTCAGTCTTCTAGATATTGATGGTAACCAAATATATAACGTTTCATCTACAACATATCTTAGAGTTTCTCTCGACTCTGAAATGAACTGAAAATCACATTCAGAAAGTTGTTAATTCAATTGCCCCAAAGGTTGGCCTTATTTCGCGACTTCGACACTATGTACCGAAATCAATTCTGTTAACATTGTATAACTCATTAATCCTTCCCCACTTTAACTACTGCATCGAAATATGGGGCAACGCCTTCACAGCCTTCTTGGAAGCAATTCTTCTCCTACAAAAGAAAATCACGCGTCTGATGACCTTTTCTGACATACGTGCCCAAACTATTTAAAGACCTTGGTATTTTAGATGTCCATAAATTATGTAAATTTCAAACCTGCCTTCTTATCTTTGACATGCACAACAATCAGTTTGCCCATGACATACACCACTATTTCGATGTTGTTCCTCATGTGTACCCTACCCGGTTCGCTACAAATGACAACTTTTACATACCCAAAATAAACTTAACACAAAGCAAACATATTTTTAAATATGCAGCCACAGCTCATTGGAATTCTCTCCCTAGCTATATCAAAAATATTACCCACAGACGCACCCTCAAAACACCTTCCTGCTAAAAATTAATTCCTTTCAGTAACTTTTCCAGAACTTGTAAATGTTTTCGACTATGACTGTTATTTTCATTAATTTCATTTCATGTGATTAGTTTACTTATAAATATACTATGTGAGTTTTGTTTTGTTTTTTCTTTGTCCAGTTAAGTTACGCATAAACATATTTTATTATTTCTATAGTATCAGGGCCATAGACTAGACTAGTTCTGCTTGAACTATTTCTATGGCCCTCACCAGGTACCAGTTTTTCTTTTCTTTTCTTCCCAGTTGTGTATCATTTCCCTTTGTGTCTGGTGAAAATAAATAGTATATAGTATATTATACCATACAAAGGTCACGTACAGTAACGAGGACGTTTGGTGATCTGAATTAAAAACCAAATACAAATCTTACTCGTCATAAATCCCAGTATGCTTGATTGGATAAAAGTTTAAGTATAAATTATAATTTACATATATGCATGCGTTGTCTGGTAGATATTCAATGCCCTCACGCATCAACCATATTCTACCCCTTTCACATCATGAAAGTTGAGGGTGGATCTACACGCCATATCAATTATTGTCCGGTCCAGGGGCGCAGTCGATTTGCACGATCATAATCAAGGAGATTTATCGATCACAATCATGATTGGTAATCACATTGTAATCATGCCTCGAACCATATGATTCACGAGATTACAAGATGGCGGACGAAGTAATATCATTGAGGGAATTGTGTCTCCGTAGCTGATAGCAAGTTAGAAATGACGAAAAACATGGTGTAAATAAATTGTGTTCGGTTAGATTGGTAATTTGTTATCATTGTAATCATTTTGAGGACATAAAATCGTTTAATTTATAGGAAATGTGTTTAAAAAATGTTTACATGTAAGTAATCATGATCAATTTGAAATGGTCCAAGCTCTATGCCATTCATAAAAGTAAAGAAATTCAAGACTTGGTAGAAAATGATAAATAAATAAATAAATATGACAAATAAAATAAATGTATACTATATAAATAACATATTATAAATTTCCTATTCAACCTTTCATAAATATGATGTAAATATGAATTGCAATCAATTTCTGTTGAGACTATAAGTGTAAATATGTAGAAAATGTTGTAGTAGTGTTATAAAACGGTTTAGCAAAAAGAAAGCGGCTACAACTTACAATTGCACGAGTCAGTACTATTGTAGCGCGGTAAGGAATAAATAAATTGTGTGGTTCCGATTACGGTCAATTTCAAAATAGGTGGGGTAGGTAGATGTTTTATTATATTGTAATATATATCCCCCATACTTATGTGAATGTCTAGTTCATATAGTTATGTTCTCCGTTGTTTTCCTGTGTTATTGGTTTCTTCCCATCAAATGTACAGCCATTACAGATTGGAAGAACAATTTTACTTTAAATTAATGTGGATAAAACGCTAGGGGTATGGCTGGGAAAATGGAGGGAAATAAACGACAAGATGTTCGGGGTCAATTGGCCCACGGCACCTATCAAGAAAGTAGGAATTTATTTCTCATACAACAAGGGAGTCAAACAGAAAAATGTAAGCAAAGCAGTGGAAAATATGAAAACTATTCTCAACTCCTGGAAGGGCAGGAAGCTCTCATTATTCGGCAAACTCCAGCTGATTAAGACATTTGGGATCTCCCAGATCACATATGTTTTAAGTTCAGCTGTTATTGGGAAAACCACCATTCAGGAAGTTCATAAAATAATGTATGGCATCTTATGGAACGGGAAGGATAGGATAGCAAGGAAAACAATGACAGGGGCCGTGGGCCGGGGTGGCTTGAACATGCCAAATCTACATATAATGAAAAAACAACAAAGAATCATATGGATACAGCGTTTTATTAACCCGGAGATATCTCATCCATGGAAGCTTTTCATAGAAAAGAAATTGGAAGAATTGGGAGGAAATATCATATTTAAGTGCAACTTTAAAACAGAAAAGCTGCCGGTGCGGTTTACAGATTTTTTTCACGGAATGTCTTGATGCTTGGTCTGAGGAAACTGAAATGCAATATGAAGGAAAAAATCAGATTGTTTGGAACAACCAAAACATTCTCATAGTGGGAAAATCAGTCTATTTTAGGGATTTTGCTTTAAAAGGAATTTTGAAAATCTCTGATCTCTTCGATGAGGGCAGAGCAAAACCATGGCCAATATTGAAGGGGCACAATTCTCCTTGTTACACAAACTAAAGTGGATGGGTTTGATATCGGCCATTCCGGGAGACATGAAGCAAAAAGAAAATGGAATAGATGAAATTTACATTCTGATAAACGGAACGCCAAACCCATTAGAGGGCCTCTCAAGACATATTATAAAGAATGAATTTAAGAACAGGATCTTTATCGCACCGGTGAGCCAAGAAAGGTTGCAAGGAGTTCTAAACTCAGGTACTCTAGAATGGGAAAAAATGTATAAATTAATGCTGAAGATGACCATCGACAGGAAAACAAGAGCGTTTCAATTTAAATTACTACATAACATTCTATAAACTAATGAGAAACTCCACAAACTAAATCTCCAGAAATTTCCAACCCCTCTGTGTACATTCTGCATGAACGAAGTCGAAAGCTATGAACATTTACTCTCTGCATGCCCATTTTCAGTGTCCCTGTGGAGGAATTTGTTACTGTATTGGGGAGACTCACTAGAGTTGAGGTCACCACCAAGCAAACTCTGTTTGATTATATCAGATCCAGATGAACCTCTGTTAGTTAACTTTATTAGTTTGCTGGTAAGAAAACATACTTACTACTGCAAAATGAACGGAACTAAACCAAGTTTTGCAGGATTGGCGTCTTTTATAAGACGGATATATCAGATAGAGAACTTTATTGCAAAACAGAAAAACAAAATGACAGTGCATTTGGAAAAGTGGTCTCCTATATTATTATTTGTGAGATAATTGATATTGTATTCACACAGAAAAACAATACTAGTATACTAGTATTATGACTTGTACATTTAAGAAAGATACCCAATAAATTAATATAAATTCGATGTGGGTACTCAGTGACACTCGCCAGATAGAAACGTCACGGCGCTGAACAGGGGCGCCATCAACGACGAATCCATCTGACAGCGTCAAATAAGCAGTGACGAATTTGCAACTCTTTAATCTTATTATTGTGTATATTCATGTATAGTCGGCTTCGTTCTTAAAAATGATTTCATTGTCTATCGACGAGTAATTCCACGATTTTGAAAATCCTAAAATATATTGTTAGCAGGGTTGGGGTTCACGCTATTTAAACCTTGGTACAGTAATTGGTCAATTCAGAATGAGAGTAGGGGGGGGGGAGCATCTGCGGATGACCTTGACGTAAAAGTTGACATAAATTAAATGAGGAGATCAGTACTGATGATAAAGTGTCCTCAAGAAAGGTTGACAACGGATCGACTCTGCACATTCAACTGAATGGCCAATAACATTCTGATACGATGTACTCACTTAGCAATCATTGGTATTGATGGTCGCGCGTATTTAAGACACCGCTACTTTGTCTTAAAGTCCGAGTGCGCGGAATTTTAACCCCTCCATAATTAACCACTTTGCAGTATCATGCATGCGACTATGGGGTTCTACTTCCATGGGTATAGCGTATAAATCCCTCCCCCGTCCACGTCCATCACATCCACAGACTTTTTACCGTAGTGGTGGGAATGGAAATAGTACATCCGTTCGGTGTCAATACATGTACTTTGAAATAGACCAATCATAGAATACATCTCTGGTCTACCGAACGGATGAACGGTTTCGCGCGCAATTTCAACCTGCCCGGTACTAGTTACAGACGTTTTCAAACCATGCACAGTGTTGCATTGGAGATATAGCTATCAAAACGTTGATGCTCGATCAACTTTATGGATATAACTCACTTATGGATATACATGTAATCTGGAAGTTAAAATATGACATGTGTGTTGTGCATTACAATAGGAAGATGACGTACACGAGGATAGCATAGCGAGAAAGTCGTTTCCATCAGAGGGATAAGCCTTGGCCCTCAATATTTGCGATGGCGGAAAAGCAGTTGGTAGTTGAAGGTAGGAAAGGTGTGTAGTATTTCCAAGGAATTCACATTTGTATTATATTAACAGTACTTTAATTTTGTTGGGAGTTTTGGTGAGTTTTGATTTACACTATTCTTTTCGTCTACTATCCAGGAATTTTCAAGGTTTTAAAAATTCATTTGGCTTAGCAGAGACCATTTGATTTCCTAAGCAGGGGTGTGTAGGGTAATTGCTTAAATGGACGACTTCTTGTAGGCGAAGTCACCATCGAGGTTATACTTGACCAATCTCTAATAGCACACGAGTTGGAAACCATGATAGCTGAACGTGTTCAATTAAAAAGTATAAACTAATTTTGATGATTTATACAAACCTTGAACTAGATGTGCTAATAATGATATTGGCTAGTTTTCCTTTTTGTATGTAAAAAGGTCGGTGCCGAGTACTATCTTTAACGTACACGAGGTGGTCGACGTCTTTAAACAAGAAATAGGAAAGACTGGTCGTAAGGGGTAAAGTATTTGATTTCAGGGAGGGGGTGGCTGGAGGATTTGGACCCAACAAAAACCTTTTATCCACAATGAAATAAATTATTTTTGTAAAAGAGCAGCTAGACAGCACTTTTTTCCCAGTAGGGAATACAGAAATTTTTGAAATACATGCTTTAAATTCGACTAGTCCTCTTGTCGCGTCGCGTCGTGTAGGATATTATTGACAACCCTAGTCAGTATCTGTCAATCAACATTCAATTCATTGCATTGCATTGCATACATACATACATACATACATACATACATACATACATACATACATACATACATACATACATACATACACACACACATACACACACATACATACATACAGTATGTATGTATGTGTGTGTGTGTATGTGTGTGTATGTATGTATGTATGTATGTATGTATGTATGTATGTATGTATGATACATACATACATACATACATACATACACACACACACATACACACACATACATACATATACATACATACAGCTCCTGGACAGACAGACAGACAGACAGACAAACACATAGACAGACAGACAGACAGACAGACATACATACATACATACATACATACATACATACATACATACATACGGGAAATACGTACGTACGTGTGTACATACATACATACATACATACATACATACATACGTACATACATACATACATACATACATACATACATACATACATACATACACACACACATACACACACATACATACATACAGTATGTATGTATGTGTGTGTGTGTATGTGTGTGTATGTATGTATGTATGTATGTATGTATGTATGTATGTATGTATGTATGATACATACATACATACATACATACATACATACATACACACACACACATACACACACATACATACATATACATACATACAGCTCCTGGACAGACAGACAGACAGACAGACAAACACATAGACAGACAGACAGACAGACATACATACATACATACATACATACATACATACATACATACGGGAAATACGTACGTACGTGTGTACATACATACATACATACATACATACATACATACATACATACATACATACATACATACATACATATTAATCACCAACTGGCAATTTATTGATCTTTAGACTGTGTACACAGTTTTTATACTTATGTACTCCGTGTGCAATCAAGACTACTGTATCTTAGTCATTGTCAGATGAACAAATGATCATTGTTTGTGTGCAAATAGTGAAACGCTATCTCATACTAGGTACTGTAAAAACAGATACAGTAAAGACGCTCTAGGCTCACAAAACGTCACAAAATTGGTATGTGGGGTGGCGTGGGCGATCGACGACAATATGTTGGGTATGAGTTCCCACGCTACCCATTTCGTTAGCTTATACACTTTTCTTAGATTGTCGACAGTCGCTCGCGCCTTTTTTTCCTACGTTTTATCTAAACTTAAGTCGTCGCCGCGCTCAGATCCGGCGCAACACTACTATAATCGCATACCGGTACTGATATCGAGAGCCGAAGGCCAGGGCGGCCCTCGATCTCTTTGCAACTTCACCAAAGTCAAAGATATAAGTTTCTCTGAGTAGGTTTAACAAAAACATGTTAAACTTCTCTATACAGACTGACTACCCAAGGTGATTACTTGATGTTGAAAAGTATTTTATTCAAAGCACGTATTTCAGTTAGTTTTTGATCTATTTTTATTTACATTATTATATATAATTGAAACTATCGGCTGCTATGGTTCAGATAATTTATAGTTATAGAACAATTACGTACATAATACTTATCAAATGCCTGTATCCGGCCATTAATTACCAACACAAATATTGAAATCAATGAGCGGATCTACATCATGATATGTATCTAGATCTGAATCTCATATAACTCGCGACACTGAGCAACAGACAGTACGACGTACATATATGTATATAAACACCGCCACTACACGTCCATCTGGTCGCATACAGAAACCGCAGGGCACTCAGGCTTAATTAGTTATGTTCACGAAAACAAACAAACAAACAAACAAACAAACAACAACAACAAACAAACAAACAAACAAACAAACAAACAAACAAACAAACAAAATAAATAAATAAATAAATAATCAAACAATGAATAAATAAATAAATAAATGAATAAATAAATTATTAACAAACATCAACAAGAGAGTAGTAGCAAATCGTTATCAATAACAAGAATTGCAATACGTTTTCCTATATGCGAAATGGCTACAATTGTAATACACCACCATTTCGCATATTTAGCAATTCTTGTCGTTGATAACGATTTGTATGTAACTATTCTCTTGTTGATGCTTGTCAGTATTTATTTATTTATTTATTTATTTATTTATTCAGTTTGTTGTTTGTTTAACTAAGCCTGAGTGCCCTGAGTGCCCTGTGCAGAGACTTGACGGAGTACGGTATTGAACAAACACGAGTTATTATGGTGATATTATCAACAAAGCCCACCTTTGTGTCACACAATACAAATTAAAATGTCCGTGTTTCGCTAGTATATAAGAACATTACTATTTGGACGTTGCGAGTTTCATTTTTTTTGTTTAGAATATATCTAGTTAAAAATATTTGCAGGAATGTTTTGCATACGGAAACATTTACATTTGACCATACATTACACGACCGGCCTGCACTCACGTGACAGCTTAGCGACCGACCAATGACAGCTTGGCGACCACCTATAAATTGTGTGTTTATTTGGATTGTGAAGTAGTATAGGAGAGACTCCACTGTTCTAGGTCCATGTAAACAGACAAAGCAACTGCGTAGAGCTTGGTGTCCGATTCTGGTATCGCCTGAGTCAATTAAATCAACTCGTTCCTTCCTGCAGGAAGACATTTTCATTTTTTGATTTTATAATTCCTGAATTTCACGATGGCAGTGATAGGCGCGATTGCGGCGGCTGCACCGATAGCTTTGCAAGTGATCCAGACGATTTTCCATGACGAAGATGACAAAGACGACGACAAGAATGTATTATCAAAAGTGCTGCAAGCCTTGCCAGTATTTGGCACTATTTTGCCTCTTAATGCCTTAACTGGTAGCCAAAATGTTGTGCTTAAGCATCTTAATGACGTTCGGCAAGTACTAGAAAGTAAAATCGAAGCTGTGAAGGGTGACTTTGCATGGAAAGCATGCGAAATTCAGTACCAGCAACATGAACAGATAATCAGTACGGGAGGTGAGCTCCTGGACAAAATCCTTAAATCTGATTACGACGACATTGACAGCGGGAAGTCGCAATTTATGAAAGATGTCCACGTATTTCTTGACTTCGGTGATGGTGGAAAATACCGCCTGGCAGTTGACATGTTCATAAAGGGATTGACACCTAGTGGTGGGGCTTTCACGTGCGATATTCTTCAGTCATATTTGAAGTACGAGAACAGCAGCATACAAGGTACACGGGATCTTGCAGTAACAGTGGTAGTACTCATTCAGAAAGGATTGTTCGTGAGGGCAGCCTACGAATATTTCCTATATAACAAAGAAAAAAAGACTGATGAGGCAGGTACGCGCAAGAGGGGAGAAGACGAGGGGAATATGACTTTAACAGATTATTACCCGATCAAAAAAAGACCATGTACAGAAAATCTCAACAAAGGAGTTGAAAATCCTGAGATCACACGCGTAGTCGAGTCGCCTAGATATGTTCGACAAGGCGACTTTGATAGTCTACTTTACTATAACATTCCCGAGTCGCTACGAGGAGAGTATGTACAACTACAGCAACTTGGGAAAGACGTTGTCACTTTAGTTGATAAATACACGACGGACTGTGGTAAACAGATACGGGAAGAATTGGTAGAACTCATCGATGAGGACGGGACCAACGAAGACATTGGAAATAAAATTATGAATCATATGAAGGAGAAATACAATTGGATGGAGGTATTTTGTTTGATGTACAAAGACACGAAGTTTAACAAAGAGAAGCACGTTTTTCACAGTGGCAAAAGAGTGCAAGTTCCAGGGAAAAACAGAAGAAATGCAGTCGTTTATTTTCAGAATCCCACCCGGTCTTCTAGATATTTGAAGTATAGAGAGCAATCTGTAAAGATTTTGGAAGCTGTCAAGAAACGTAGCGATGCCGATGATAAGCACCACGACATAGAGCGTGCCTTTGGAGCAACAACCATTGGCGTATGGGGTATTGCGTGCGTATGGTCGAAACCGTTATTCATCAAGTGGTCTTGCGGAGATGAGAAAATCGTACGGAATATCGACGATAACAAACATTCATATCTGTTGCTCTCATAGATGCCTCACTATGATGAGTGGAATTGTTGAACACACACTGAGGTCGCAACCAACGGCTGTCCATACATTTTGAAGTTTGTCCTTAAACAAATACTGTCCTTCACAACCAATAGAAATACCTTGAAACTGAGGAGTGGTTGGTATTAGAGATAAATACAATGTACAAAACGACAGTTTTCGTGCCAATATAAAAATTGAGTAGACAGACATACAAATTGTTTCCTTGTAATCGTTATAGATATATATATCAAGATGGTATTGGGAGAGATGATGATGAGCAAACAATGGCCCAATAATATATTTAACAATATTAAAGTCGAAGTGATACTATCACACACAGCCAGACAGGGACAGACAGACAGACAGACAGACAGACAGACAGACATATACCGTATAATTCTAGTTATCCTTGAGGCATTCACAAGTTCTGATAAAAGACGTGTCTTCTGATTGGCACCTTTCTTGTTCCGATTCTAATATATAGAAAATTGGCAAGTGCCATTTTGTGGTTTTACATTGTATCGTGTGGTTGTTTATTCTTTTAAAAATATTATATCATCACATTAGGAAGTCGATGACAACCAAACCATGCACGAAGTCATTTATAAATTATATACGTAAACTGAATATCCCTGCTGAGTCGATGAGTGTATATTAAAATGCTTAATTTTCGACTTGCAGTTATTCGCCTGTGACTTCAGTTTCTTGTACTGCAATTTTTTGAACATAACTGAATATGAAGTAGAAACAGGCTGCAGTGCTCATGAGAAACCATAATATATAGCCGGTTATATAACTGTATAAATTCAAAAATGAAAACACCGAACTTTAATAATAATCCAGATGTATACATTGTTTTCAATGTACATTATATGAAGTGTGAGTTTTGCTATTCAAGTCGCAATGATAATGACATGAAAAACATATACAATTATACCATAGCAAGTATAATAGTTTGATTAGTGGTGTTATTAGTCTTAAGTCATTTGTGTATATTTGTATTATTACTTATGCTATTACATGTATAATTAGTGACATTGCACATTACAAGAAATTCATCGTTTTTTTTAAATACACAAACTGTACATCATTTGAACGATACTAGTCTCAAGTTATAGTCAACTTAAATTGTATGAATTTTATATTTTATGTAATCATAGTAATCCTCAATTTCACAAAACTTGATTATCTTATATAATCTTACATTATCTCGAAATTCTTCATATTATACAATTGTATACATTATCATTAGATATCTAGACTTTATATTATATTCGTGTATGTATTGTTTCAAATATTTTACAAACCGATATCTGTTACTCAATATAATGCTAGTATCAATGCTGTTTTGGAGTTCTTGCCACAAGGCTATTTCTCACCTGCCAGTTCAACATGGTGAAGTGTGATGTAAACCTGACTCATTTCAGTGACATACACTTTTCTTATGAAAACAAAGCTTGGAGTTCTTTGTGTTGAGTGAAATCAGTGTTTTATGAAGGCGAATATGATAAAGTATAGTAATCTTTTGGCATGCCTGTATATTACTTCTTCATCGTGATTTCCATATATCGGACCAATATTTGTATACGTGTATACGTATCTGTATACGTGAGTGGAATCTTCCTCGAACGCAAAGTGATAGGCGTCGACCCTCAGTATGCGAACGAATGGAAGAAACGTAAAAGACATGCCATGATTCTTTAAGACAACTGAATACGGACTGAACATTTAAACGTTGGAAATACGACCATGGAAGTGACTTTGCTACATGTAACACGAGATCGAAATCACCGTAACGGAAAACGTTGACTTGAACTTTAAAAAGAACATAATAATAGCGAATGGGAAAAAAACACAAGAAGAGATACTTCTGATGAAGGAGGAACGAAGCAGAATTCCTCCAAGAATACTTGCGATTAAAGAGAATATGATGAACACAAAATACAGTACACTGCTTACTTGTGACCGTCACCTATAAATCATTTATGATTCGTTGCGAATCGTTTTTTTCTCTCCATGACTTTAGTAGAGTTGAACCATAAGTGATGAGCTAACTCCTCGGTTTAATATCTAACAACATTTTGTTTTTCGTTTGATATAACTTACTCATATCATAAACTCACAATTGCTTCAGAACTATTGTTACATTCGCTGCTCGTACGTGCAGCAATATTGGTGATATTGTTAAATTGCTAGTGAAGTTATTGTTGAATTTTTGTGTGGTTTTAGTGATTAAAAACACAATGTTGATTTATGTGTACTCACATATTGCTATAGTCTAGAATTCTAAACTGGTACAGTATTAGTAACAGTGGTGTTAGTAATGAAGTGTTTAATACATAATACTGTACCAGTTTAGAATTTAGACTAATATTGCTATGTAGTTTTAAAGTTTTATGATGTTACAGTTCCTCTATGGAAGAAGGGGAAGTATGTTTATACAGCAGCGAAGTATAAAAATGTTGCATTAACATGAATATTGGTAGAGCTTTTCAGTACTATTAAACATTTACTGTTTGTGATCTGCCGAACTTGATGTATTTGTATTCAAATTAGAGTCTACACCAATGATGTTATCCTGAGTCGTGGTTATGAAATGTTGTTTGATTTCAAACTTTACAATATAATCCCCCTTAGTCAGTATAGTTTTTTAGATTGTAGTTGGTTTACACTATCATTTTACTCATTATAGTTACAGTTACTTTTAATTATTTTAATATTATACTTTGTAGTTATATACTGGATTGTTATACATGCATTAAGTTAACCTGTTTATAGTTGCATATTTTTTATCATATTTTTTCATAAGTCCGAGAAAAAAATTGTTTGGTTCCGGTTACCCGACCCCCATCTAGATTTTCACTGTCGACCATAAACTTTTAAAAAATATTTAAAAAAGAAAAGAAAAAATCTACCTATCCCACATATTCTAAAATTGAGTGTAACCGGAACCATGCAATTTTTTTATCAGGCCTAAAGTATTTTCATTTTGTGTTTAAAAAGAGACACAATTTTTTTCCTTTCACTTTTGATTTTGAGAACCCTTTAATTGAGAACGATTTAAATTTCATTGTATGTTTTTCATTGCGAGTCTATTCACTAACAGTAATAACTTAAGTTTTTCTGAAACATTTTACATGATCTTATATTGGTCGAACGATATCAGAGAGTTTGACAGTTTCATTATTTTTTTTAATTTTACTCTGCATGTTAATCGATCCTTCTATATATTACTATTTTGTCCGTAATACTTACTGATATCTCCCCATAATGTCATATTTTTAAATCTTATGTCTTTTATTTAGTTGCATGCTGACAGAAAGAAAATTTGGTTTCGTCGTGCACATTATGTCATCGCTTGCGCTTGTCATTGTCTTTGTTTCCCTTTCCTGATTAGTTGCCGGAGACAACTTCTCCTGATGGAGGGGAAAATGTCACGGACCAATATTTGAATATTTCTTATTTCGTCCCCTTGTCTAAAATAATTTAAATTCACTTCCAAAATTGAGCTACTAAACAAATACTTCCATACTGGCTCTTATCGGTTGAATGACGAGAAAACTAGGCATTGACATATTGTGATCAGTTGAGTATAAAGTGTCCAAGAACAGATTAATGAGACTATTTGGTCTCAGTATACGATAAGTCAAAATTTTAATTTTAATAAGTTAAGTATCACCGATGACTTCATCGCATAAAAGGTATTATGACATCATTGTTTAATAATTAGAAATGTAAACACTTCCTTGAAGTAAGCGTTCGGACATTAAAGGCCAGAAGGAGAAAAGAGACCATTCTTGTTTGGAGTGGTAACTGGCGAACCATAAATCTATGTCTGCTGAACAATTCCTGAGTGCTTGTGTGATCCGGTACGAGTCTAACTTGATGTATTATGGACATTAACTACGAGTCGACGTGTGCTATCGAAGTTGCAGCTGCATTCCAACTAAATTGGATGGTTGAGTAAATCATTTGAGTGGTAGAAGGCCGAGGAGTTGACACTCTTTGTCATAAAAGCTTAGCATTTGGGTGTTTGAGACACGCATAATCCTAAGCTTGTTTGAGACACACTGAATCCAGGTCGTAAGAACTAAGCATTTGATGTGTTATGCTACAATTTACTCTAAAACAGAACACATCAAAAGATGCGTTCGTCGGAGGCGACTTCTTCAAAGCATCCTGCTTTACACACTGTAACAATTTCGTGTGGTGTCTAAAACACACACTTCTGCGGTCTATTGAACAGAGTAAATTGTTGACATTAACTCTCAAATGTTAAGCATTTATGAACATCAGAAGATGCTGCTTTCAACGTGGAAGAGAGCGCTCGAGCAGTCAGTAGACGTCTACGCGACGGTGTTTTTGGTGACATCCCGCTTTCCACTGGTATTTCTCGTGTCTCCTTTTTAATCCCTCTCTCGTAGAGTCTTTTCGTAGAGTACGTACGTCCAGTGTCTACATCAAATTTTAAAAAGTCGTGTATGATACGCTCAAACTTCAATGATTCTTCATTCAAATTAGATGCTACTCTGCCGTGATAGTAGTCCTGCTTGCATACAGAGTAAGTCGCCCCTTCCTTGAGCGAAACGAGTGCACCGTCTGCAAGCAGGACTACTGTTATAGTGACTCTTCAATTCAGAATCGCAGTGTCACAATTTACGACCGGTTTTCTTGGTCGCGGTCCAATAGATGTTTCGCATCTCGTCGGCCATCTAGGTCCGTGGAATCGTAAAAAAAAGGGGGTACTTTTTCAGATCACCCACAGAGAAGATGGGTAGGATGCCCCATTTCTCTCTCTCTCTCTCTCTCTCTCTCTCTCTCTCTCTCTCTCTCTCTCTCTCTCTCTCTCTCTCTCTCTCTCTCTCTCTCTCATATAAAAATGGAGGACAATAAAATCAATGAATAAAAGTCTGAGATTTGTAAAACTGGTGAGAAAAATCACGAAGTTATAAAGAGGTAATAAATAACATCGTTTCGCCTGATTCAAACTCTATAGTCTTTCTGGTTTGGTAGTCAAGGTGTGGGCGATACATGATGTCAAATTATTTTAGTGTTGTTTTTTTGGAACAGATCCAACTTCTTCACCGATAAACAAAGTCACAACGTTTCAGTGGGTAATCAAGAAAACGAAGTCCCAAAAAGGTAGAAAATGTTAAAAGCTTTGATCAACCCCTCGGCCCTCTACCTCTCAAATGATTTACTCAACCATCCAATTTAGTTGGAATGCAGCTGCAACTTCGATAGCACACGTCGACTCGTAGTTAATGTCCATAATACATCAAGTTAGACTCGTACCGGATCACACAATCACTCAGGAATTGCTCAACAGACATAGATTTATGGTTCGCCAGTTACCCACTCCAAACAAGAATGGTCTCTTTTCTCCTTCTGGCCTTTAATGTCCGAACTCTTACTTTAAGGGAGTGTTTACATTTGTAATTATTAAACAATGATGTCCTAATATCTTTTATGCGATGAAGTCATCGGTGATAATCAACTTATTAAAATGACATCGTCAGTAAAATTTTGACTTATCGTATACTGAGACCAAATAGTCTCATTAATCTGTTCTTGGACACTTTATACTCAACTGATCACAATATGTCAATGCCTAGTTTTCTCGTCATTCAACCGATAAGAGCCAGTATGGAAGTATTTGTTTAGTAGCTCAATTTTGGAAGTGAATTTAAATTATTTTAGACAAGGGGACGAAATAAGAAATATTCAAATATTGGTCCGTGACATTTTCCCCTCCATCAGGAGAAGTTGTCTCCGGCAACTAATCAGGAAAGGGAAACAAAGACAATGACAAGCGCAAGCGATGACATAATGTGCACGACGAAACCAAATTTTCTTTCTGTCAGCATGCAACTAAATAAAAGACATAAGATTTAAAAATATGACATTATGGGGAGATATCAGTAAGTATTACGGACAAAATAGTAATATATAGAAGGATCGATTAACATGCAGAGTAAAATAAAAAAAATAATGAAACTGTCAAACTCTCTGATATCGTTCGACCAATATAAGATCATGTAAATTGTTTCAGAAAAACTTAAGTTATTACTGTTAGTGAATAGACTCGCAATGAAAAACATACAATGAAATTTAAATCGTTCTCAATTAAAGGGTTCTCAAAATCAAAAGTGAAAGGAAAAAAATTGTGTCTCTTGTTAAACACAAAATGAAATTACTTTAGCCCTAATAAAAAAATTGCAGTGGGTGTGGGCGATATATGCTGTCAAATTGTTTTTAGTGGGTTTTTTTGAACATATCCAAATTTACTTCTTTTTTCCGATAAACAAGGTCACAATGTTTCAGTGGGTAATCAAGAAAACGAAGTCCCAAAAAGGTCAGTCAGGTCCTGGATCATGGATGGGTGGGTACTCATAGTTGTTGTCGAAATTTCATATGTACCCCTTTTCCAGTAATATTTCAATAAAAAGACCCCCCCCCCCTTTTTTTTTTATAGTGTATCTGGGAGAAAATCACTGCAAAAACTCGTTCTTTCCGAAATCCGGGAGGTTTTACCTTCAAGGACAATTAATCCAGACACTGCACACCATCCTGGATTAGGGGACCTTTCTCCCCGGGCCATCGTCGGGGAAGTTTCTTGAGAGAGAGAGAGAGAGAGAGAGAGAGAGAGAGAGAGAGAGAGAGAGAGAGAGAGAGAGAGAGAGAGAGAGAGAGAGAGAGAGAGAGAGAGAGAGAGAGAGAGAGAGAGAGAGAGAGAGAGAGAGAGAGAGAGAGAGAGAGAGAGAGAGAGAGAGAGAGAGAGAGATATGTAGGACAATTTGCCGCAGTTTTATCACTTTTCATTATCACTTTTCATTTGTATTTTCCAATTTTGTTGTAGTAGACCTCTGTTATTGATTGTTTTGTTTTATTCACTTTCGTTTCGTCTGTTTTGTTAAATGCTTTTAGGCCCTGAAGAAGACCTCCTGTGTGAGGTCAAAAGGTCGGAAATAAGGTTTTATTATTCGGCAAAAAGACTTGCCATTTCTCCAATTTTATGTTTTCTCAAATCCATGTCTTCGAGTTTGCTCACCATTGTAGTTGGACTGAGTTTGGCAACAAACTAATCAAGACTGATAATCGAATCCCAACCTGGCAAACATACACATTACGTGTACGAAATCTGACAAGCTTGAGGACCTTTGCTGACTTGCATAGAAATTATTTGTTGTCCTTGCCTTTGCAAGAAATTTGCCTGTTGCAAGAATGTACTAAAATAAAATACACAAAATTGCATGAACGAAAAAGTGGAGGCGATACTTGGGTTTCCAACAGTGCTAATTGTACAAAATAAATGATTTGCCAAAATATATCAGTGAAATACGCACTTTTTTGCCAGTAACTTGCCGAATTACATGCAATAAAAGAACCCGTGGAAATGGCAGAATTGGTCTTTTGTACCCCTGTCCTCACTTGAAAACATTTAAAAAGGTGTGAAGCCAATCTTATGGACATACCTAATACCACAGGAGACAGCGAGCATGTAATTGATTACTCGATCGATCGATCGATCGATCGATCGATTTATTGATTGATTTATTATTTGGTTGAATGATTGATCAATTTTTGTGGTGCAATATAACTTATTTTGGGTGTGATATTGATCAATTCACTCATTGAGTTTTGTGGTGATATAAAACTTTTATATTTTTCTTTCCTTGTCTACTTTTCTCTCTTTCAGCTGTATGTAATTCTCTCTTTATTGACTAAATAAAGAATCATTGTCCATTCTTCTCCTCTTATCTAAATTACCCCCCCCCCCCCCCAATCTTATAATTGGCAAGAGATTACTTACATTAACAGTTTGCTTTATCTATTACCTTCTGGGAGAATATCATACTGGACAAACAGTCGATCATGCATAAACAAGTAAGAATCTCAGTTTAGTGGTCGAAGAATGGACCATCACATTTACAAACTTCCTTTTCCTATATACAATTATATACAATTATGAGGCACGTGATAATATATATATATATATATATATATATATATAATTGAAAACTGTGAAAATTTGATGGTCCCAACAAAACTCAACTCGATGGTTTTCCAAAACCTCTTGCTAGCTCTCGCGGTCGTCATGGTGACAGAGCATCGTCAGGTCAACAAATCTATTTATAATAATTGGGTGAAGATTAGGACAAGGGATAGATGATATGTACTGGAGAGTAAAACTGTTCAATAATTGAGGTGGTGGAGTGATTCTGAAAACCCTAAGCAACAAACTTGAAAATTATCCTTTATATGTTCCCTAGCCAATAAATTCAAACCTAATTATTCAAAATATACATGGTAATAAGAGAGCGAACAATTATTGTGTATGTTTGTACATACATCTGTAAATATGTATGTGTATGGTTTGGTATTTTATGCCTCTAAATGGCGTCCTGTATGTTTTTCATTTTTTTAAAAAAGTTTTGACCTTGGGAGGAGACCAAAAAATTCATGACTGTGTTAGTCACTGGTCCATCAATTTTCAAATCAAAATTGAACGAAAAATCTCTACTGGCTTACATGTAATATCTACAAGTATAGATTAGAACTTGAACTAAATGTGAGATTTCAGATTTCTCCTTACAACGGCCACATCTATTTGTAAAGAAATCTCTTATGGACCCTGAAGTCGACTGTCAATGTTACTCTATTGAATACATTAATTGACAGAACGAACATGTTTTGTGTGCCTCCAAAGGAGCGGGGTCATCGTAATGATTTCATTAAATTTGTTAAGGAGGGAGGGGGTGAGAAGGGCTCACGGAGAGGTATGGGGTCAGTCTGTTTCAGTACAGTGCAAACAAAAACTCACCGGCCTACCCCCGGCTGTAAAAAACTGAATCCATATATATAAAGTAAACTGCTATTTCAACGTGTGCAGTGAGTGGGTGCAGTTCTCGTCATATCCATACACGGTAGGTAATTCAGCTAAGTATCTTAGGCAGTATAATATCAGGGCAATGTCGAAAGAATGCAACAGGTGGTTTAATAGATAGTCCGAACTTCTAAGTTGTATATAGACTATCGTACAACGTATGAGCATGGCGTTTGTTTGATAGTCAGTCCACGGCCACCGTGGAGGTCAGGTCGTGTACAGGTAGCATGCCATGCCAATCATCTTGTACTGGTGTATATACCGGTTATTGCTAACTGTGTGACCAACCAATATTAAAAGAACTACACTTGTCAAACTCTCGTAAATAACAATATTATTTCATCACCAGAAATTTCCCACATACAAGACAGTTTTCAACGCATCTCAAAAAGCGACCTTTGATCAAAACAGACACAACGGTCGTATGATATGATAATCAATACGTCGGGTATACTGATGATGACAAGACCCACAGGCACTTGAATCAATCTGTATGGATTTTTTTAAAATTGTATTAATTTAATATACTACGTTCACCATGGCTTGTAAGTGGCATTGGGTGATATTTAGATTTCCGACGTTTTCATTTGTGAATTTTTCAGTTGGTTTTCATACTCCAAAACTGAAAATGTGTAAAATACAAAATACAAAATAAACAAAGAGTAAATGTCGGAAATATACAACTAAAAAAAGACAGTAGTGATATGTCACCACGGGTATAACATTGATTGACTAGCGAGTAATGTTTAGTTGTAAATGATCCTAATAGACCATGTAAATGTATCGAAGTATCACCAGTGTGTCATGACTTCTTACTTCAATCACAGCCCCTACTAGAAAGTACATCTCATCCTTTCGTGTGGGATCTATGCTTCAATGTCCTGAAGTGAATGACAAGGTCAAAGGTCGATAGGGCACAAAACATGTTCCATGGAGAAAGAAAATGACAATGAGCTATACTATACTATTCACGTAAATTAAAGTTCTGCTTGTTACACACAGCTATGTAACATGCATCAATATTGGCTATAATTGACACTCACTTGTCAGTGAACACTCCACTGTAGTAAGCCCCCAACTTATATCATTGCAATCTGCGCAACTTTTATAGACCGGCATTTGTGATACTGATTCCGAAAATTTTAGTGTCAACCTGAACAGCTTTTCGCCAGAAATTGTAACATGGCAACACAAGTACCACACAATTGTCTGATGATCGCACTATGCGTGAAACTCCGAGTAACAACCAAGAAAGAGTTCCAGTACTACCAAAACTATTACGCTCTGCCACTGCGGTATAGAGCACTGTCTTAGCAGATTGATACTCACCAAGTTATATATATATATATGAGCTCAAAAGAAATGAGTAAAAAAAGCAATGATATATATACATATATCCTTTCTGACAAATACGTTTTATGAAAGTTGTACAGTTTTACAGCGTACAGCATAGTACATATATGGTAAATTTATTTTTCACTTCGATCTCCTAACAAGTCATTTAGATATTACAAAAATATATTTGAATCGAACATATGATAGTGCTATGGATAGATAAATGAAGTGTGTTTTCAATGCTTTGAAAGCATTTTCTAGCCGACTGATATTATTTTTTCACTCAACATGTTATTCAAATATCACATAAAATGATATGGGACTTTTTCAGACGTTAAATATCGTGTTGGAATTATGCTGAGTAGCTATAGAGGGCGCCCTAACGTATGAAGGTTGACGGTGTGTTTTTACAACAAATATAAAATTAGATCTTTGTAAGTTATGTATGTACGTGTGTGTGTATGTATGTGTGTGTTTGTGTAATGTGAATTTCCAGGTTCAATGGTGCAGCAGCAATAACTTTTCAACCAAAGACAATGTAGCAGCAGCATTAGTCAAATCTGGTATCCTTGTGTATGCATGGAAAGGAGAAACTGATGGTGAATTTGTCTGGTGTATGCAGCAAATATTGGTTTTCTCAGATGGTCAGCCACTCAATATGGATGATGGAGACACTTTATCTAAATTGGTACATACTGACTATCCACGATACTTGGCAGGTACAGTACGGCATCAGTAATTTCACCAAGTTTAAAAATTACGGGGAGATGTATTCTGAAAAAAATGAAGACTTCTAATTCTACATAGTCTGGTCTTTCTGCAAGCAAACTTAACGAATTTGCTATCTTATCTGTGTGTACAGAATATGAACTATTATACCATGCCCAAGCCAAGTTACTGTCTTTGAATAGGAAATATGGATTACATACGCTTACATCGATCAATGCCACGATAACCCACGTCTATATCACTGGTTCTGCGGTGCTCGAAATATGCATAAAAACGTGTCAAATCACCATCATCTTGCTCTTTTTTTTTCTTTTTTTTTTATAAACTATGCTTGAGGAATTGAAGTATGATATCGAATTATACCACGGCGCAAACCAAATTGCACGGCTCAACCAAATATACGGAACTTACACAGTGATTTTTTGTGAAGGCATTGCATTTATTCATTCATTATGGCTATCAATTGCTTTGATTGCTAATTATCAGAGCTGCCCCAAAGCTAGAATCCCCAAAGACTAGATGGTTGCACTACCGACATTGTCGGGACCAAGGTCAACATCCACACTTCACAAGGTTATCCCACTATCTTACCACATTACACTGTTCTCCCTTCGATTCACCTCTGTGAGACCCACTCCTCTCCTCACACCTCAACTAAAAATTGATCACTGTATTGTTGATATGTTCGGAGAGTACGTTGCAATGGTGCCAGCAGTGGGGCGTGGAATCAGTGGCAATGATGGATGCCAAAATAAAAATAAATGCTAAGTTAGATAATATATTGAGTCAAATTAAAGCAAAACGTGGCCCTCCCCCAATTCCACCTTTTCTAAAAAATATTCTCTGAGATTCGATTTTGCAATATATGACTACCAATTCCCTCTCCCCTCCCCTTGTAATAATTGAACGCTCCCTAACTTGTCAATGAATGTATATTTTTTAGGTCTGAAAGGAATAAGTTTAGAAACATACAGTGGTGAACTTATTCTAAGAAAGATGTTAGTAGATGGAAAATTGAAAGTACCTGTCATCAGTGTCAACACATCTGTTGTTAAAGGAAAGTTTGAAAATTTGTATGGCTGCAGAGAATCTGTGGTAGATGGCATTAAAAGAGCCACAGATATAATGTTAGCAGGCAAGGTACAGTAAAACTTTTAGACATTATATTTCTAGGCAGGGCTTCCTGATTTGAAGCCATTTGTAATATTTGATTACTTCTTTCCACCTTTCAGCTTGCACAGAGGCTATATAAGTATGAGACAAAGTTCCACATTTGATGAAATTTACCCATGGTTATACTTTTCCTGGGTTCTGTGGAAAGTCTAAATAGTTGTTTGTAAATTAAAACCATCTGACATATCCCCCCACCCCCACCCCTATCGCAACTTCGGACAACTTGGCGCTCGGCCCAAGACCGGAAAACAATATAAACCAACTTTGGACAAACTGATGCACTGTGATGCTTGCTAAATCAGGCACGGTTGACGTATCCATAATACTCGTCTTCAGGAATACCGTCAAGGTAATAAAATCTCATAAAAATCCATCTGGGGTGCGCCTGTACCACATTCCCGAGACAACGTCATGTTGGTGATACTATATCAAGGCAACAGCAAATACAAGTCAAATTTTGGCACATAAATCATTCTTATTCTTAGAGTGGATCTGAAGTCCATGGATACAAGGCTAGGAGTGACGGATTTATCATTGCCTCAATATTAATTTCACTAATCATGATTTAAAGTGCAGAAATGTCACTTTACTTGTCTCCTTATTATTATGATGACGTCACACTAACTGGTACTGTGAGGAACATGTTTGGTATGCAATGAAACTGTCCATTACATGTATGGTTAATATTGTGTTCTTCTAAAGTTGCTGTCATTTGCGTCTACATTACTTACTCGTGGACACGGTCTGTATATTTCCATACAGGTTGTGGTTGTTGTTGGCTTTGGTGATGTCGGCAAAGGTTGTGCCACTGCATTCAAGAACTTTGGATCCCGTGTTATTATCAGTGAAACTGACCCAATCACTGCCTCACAAGCTGCCATGGAGGGTAATATAAACTGATATTGTCACACTATAACTGATATTATGAGGAACATGTTTGAGATGCAATATATGTTACTGACCTCATCTTGCTTCAGCAGCAGCCATGGATAGTAAACTGATAGAGTTATCACATTATGATGACGTCACACTAATTGATATTATGAGGAACATGTTTGATATGCAATGATGCGGACCACATCTTAACTTAAAAGCAGCCACGAAAGGTATACTGATAAAGTTATCATGTTATGATGACATCACACTAAGTGATATTATGAGGAACATGTTTGATGAATAGTGTTGATGGCCGTATCACCGACTTAAACGCAGCGAAGTTTAATACACAAAGGCCCCATTTAAATTTCTATACACCAAAAGGGAAATTCCCTTTTTATACCTCGACCTTTGAATTTGACCGCCATATTCAAGGTCAAATAACAAATTGGTCAATAAATTATGATGTTGTGTATCTAGAGACACCATTCAAATTTGCACAATAATTTTGCTAGCGATACATCTTTTCCTTAGATGTCTCCGCGTGGCGGGTTGAGCATATTACATTGGCAGAAACAACGACTGGATCTTTCAGGCTAAGATGAGCAGAGAATTGTATAACAAGGAACCACATGTGTTATGTTTACAATGTTGATCGTGACTGCTGTGTGCATAACTATCACAAAGCTGATGAAGAATTTCTTCGACATGCAACCCAAGTGTTTCTCAGTGTTTCTCGTTCCCTAAATGTTATAAGGGCACCCGTACTTAATTCTATGTTTCTTAGGCCAAATAAAAAAAATTGTTTGGTTCCGGTTACCCGACCCTACCTAGTTTTTCACGCCGACCCTAAACTTTTTGTACGTATTCGAATAATAATAAAATCGCGAAAATTGTGAAGTCTCGCAAGAAATAGTGGATGCAGAAACTGACATTAACTTAAAAAGACAATATAAAACTATTCTTCCAATCTATAATGGCTGTACATCTGATAGGAAAAAAATAAACAACACAGAGGCCATTTGGAAAACAATGGAAAACCTGAACTAGACACTCACACATGAAAAAATATAATAAAATAAAATAAAAAATCTACCTACCCCACCTATTTTACAATTGAATGTAATCGGAGCCACACAATTTGTTTACGCCTTTTCGTAAATCCTTACAAAATGATGTGTATGAGTACATGTTGGTGATACTTTCAATTACTAAAATCCTTTAATGTTTAAATGACAATTAAAGTCAGAAGGACATTTTGAACCATTCGTTTTCTTAAATTTCCCGAACTTCAGCAATACCATTTTCGCTCAGATACGATGTGCTCATGTGGCCAATGCCAAGTCACGTTAACCTTGTGATTTTTCTAATCCCGACGTCTAAAAAATCGCCAGATTGACGGTTGAGTCATGAGAAACAGAGAGATAAGTATAAGACCGCCCTAATAAGGGCTCTGGAAATTTTATTTTACTAACGATAGACCCCCACTAAGTTGTATTAGTGCTCTTTGTGAGACACATCTTTGGTCAAATCACAGATAACAGCATAATTTCTAGATCTTATATTATGTTGCTGTGAAGAGATATGGTTTGTACCCAATAATCTTAATGTCTTCATGTTTGTCTTTGAAAAAAAAAGTGTAATGCATGGCCATTGTCTTCCAGTTAGTGGACAGCCTTCAGTGATTGAAATATTCATTGTTATCATTCTTAGATACTCTTGGAATAAAATGCTAATAGTAACGTTTCAGTCAGATCAATACAAATTTTCTAGATCGGTGTTTTATCAATCACGACATGTACGTACGTTTTGCCTGAACAATAAAGACGTTATCAAGATCACTCATATGATGACGCTCTATGAAGACTAGTAGACCACCGGTCTTTAACTCCATCATCGTCCCCTTTGATCAACATCCACAACAAAATCACAGCTGAGGACACACTCAACGACATTTATTTGTCATTTATTTGACATTTTGTACATACATCAACCATATAGTAGGCACATATGTTCTATAAAATCTGTTGGCATAATATTTAGTTTTAATGAGTGATTTGCATAATTAATGGTATTTAGCTATTACGCCATGTCTATAGAATGCAAGCTTCAAATTTCATATAATTTCGCACACATATCCTACAAAGCCTGTTGGTATAGTCTTTAGTTTTAATAAGTAATTTGCATAATGTTTGATGCAGTTTTTTATGTAGTATTTCATTGTGCTGTTTAATTTACATAAATAATCATTTTTGATATATCTTTACAATGCAAGCTTTAAATTTCAGATAATTAGTACATGCATTGATAGTAAGAAGTGTATGTCATGATGTGTCCTTTAAAGCTTGTAACGTTGATGTAGCTTATATTGTTAATGGTTCATTTGCATAATTAATTACATTTCGAGGCAATATGTTAAATAATTTCATAGTTTCATGTAAGTAATTTTCCAATTAAGAGGTACATCATGTATACCTACCTATAGCTCATAATTTTGCATTCCAATAATGTGTGTAGGACCAAAAATCTATGGGTTTGCCCTTGCGGGATCCATTCATTTTCAATCTGGTCATAAATCAAGTAATTCGATCACATGTACAAACAAATGGTAATTATTAAAATCTGATCAAATTGATGGGATCATCATGGTACTTTACAATGGTGTCAGTGGTGGGGTGTAGTAGCATTAGGATTTGGACCGGTGTCAGCAGTGGGATCAGGCCAAAATAACAAAATACTGCAAAGTTAGATAAAAAGGAGTTAAAGTAAAATGTGACCATCCCCAAATTTCCAGTTTCTAAAATGTGGCTCTCCCTGAGGACAGATTTGTAAAAAGTGACCCCCACCCACCCCTTACTGAAGGGTCCTCTATACCCTCTCTGTATTGTGGTGCTGATATCAACGATGAGGGCACACTCCAAGGACACGTTCGCCAAGCCGTACCGTCCGAAGAACAGCCGCGGCACTGTTCCACAGTTGTAAGGTACCATTTCCGGGTGTGAAGTTGGTGGATCCAGCCTACCCTCTGTACTAGATCCCAGCATAGTCATAAAAGGTACGTAATTCAAAAGTGTGCGAGATATTTTAGGGCAATGTTGACAGGCAAGATTGGACAGGTGGTCCTGTAGTCTGTACGCTGGACTACCATGCTTGCAGTTAAAGGTTACATCATACATGAGGTGAATGCGAAAGATTTATTATTGTATCAAGGTGCAGCTGTTTGAGGTATGTGTGCATGGTGGACGTGGGTGGGATGGGGTGGGTGGGAAGGGGGTTATCTAGGTATTAAGTTACATGAATATCGGAAGCCTGCCGACCAATTTTGAAGGTACACCGGCCTTTTATGCCAGGGACCCAATCTTAAACCAACGTTAACCTGAAGGGCTACGGGTCTCTTACACAGGAGTAAGGTTCGACCACTTTTATGATACCAGACAATTTGGAGGCCATTTATTTATGAGTGCCATGAGCAAAACTCCTATTTGACCCAAGATAGGGTGTTCCACAGTCAGACCTGTGTGGATCGATAACCCAGTAACCCTGAAACCCTGAAACCCTCAAAATGTATACCATATTGTAGAAATACCCTGATACTGTTACCAGGGTACTTAAAGTGGCCATATGAATATGAATTTTTGGTATATATTTTTTATTTGTAATTGATAGAACACTTAAATATATTTTTCTACTTGAAAAAACTATGTCAAACAACACATACCAAGCCCTTGTTTGCATGTAAAACGTTTGTTATTGTACATACAATAAATCATTTTACACACATTTGTTATCAGCTTTTTGAAATCTATTGATTTACAAACATAGACTTTAGTACTGTCATGTGATGCAGGGCCTAGGGTTGGTGAAAATAACTTTAGCACAAGATAAAATCAGGGTGAAGTTGTAGTTCACACTGTCACTTGATAAATGCAAATATGTAAGATTTTGTCAATATCAGTATTTAGTAAGTCAACTTCTAAACTTAGAATTGCAATCTGACTTTAATCTTAATCTATTGAGAGAGTCATTGTGTACAAAACAAAGGATCTTTCGGTGTACTCACTTCTCTTGCATGATCCTAAAACTGAGCATAAAGATGTTTTATTTTTTTTAACCCCCTCCCAAATAGCTGTTCACAAGAAATCATAACCATGACAACACAAGTACCACACAAGGTTGCTGACCTTACTCTGGCTGGATCAGGTCAAATGATGATTCACATGGCAGAGAGTGAAATGCCGGGTCTAATGAACCTCAGGAAACAACACGGATCAACCAAACCATTGAAAGGTGCAAGAATTGCTGGATGTTTACACGTAACCAAGGAAACGGCAGTACTCATAGGAACCTTAGTAGAACTTGGAGCCCAGGTAATGTAATGTGAAGTATGTGTTGAGTGACATTTTTAAAAATGTTTGTGAAAAGTATACTATTTGTACTAATAAAAAGGAGTAAAATGCTTGACTTTTAATGATCTACAAGGGAAATAATTGTTAATAATTTAGGAAAGGGAGAGCAACCTTGGCAGCCTAGTTAGAATAAAGCATTAGAATTTATATGTTATTTATGGTAACAATTTTCTACAAAAACCTTTATATTTTGTGTGAATATTTGCATAAAACCGATCATAATATATCAGTATGTACAAAAATGTATTTGGTTTGGATGATGACAATGATGCAAAAAGACAAAACAATACATAAAGAAAACATAACACCAAAAAACAAACAAACAGACAAACAAACAAACAAACAAACAAACAAACAAACAAACAAACATAAAAAGAGACTTTGCCAGTGTTGATCCCAATGTTTGGATCCCACAGTTCTGGATTATGAATGGAAACATAGGGTTTGAATTGTATCATTCTTTAGTTCATGAACACCAACCAGACAACTGTTTTTTTATACCTAAATGTCCATCCTCATCCAACTTTGGCATTTAATTTAGGAACGCCTTTTTTTTTTAACGAAAGGATACAATATGTTAATCATCACCAAATGTGTAAATGATACAAGAAAAGTTTAGTAGCATCAAAACATCTTGTTCAAATCTTCCAGAGTGTCCATAGTGGAGATTCTGGTACACCCTATTTCAACAAACCAGAATAATACATTCAGTTTTGTTAAAATATCTAAGTAGAATGTTTTCCTTTTAGTGGAATTTTGGAGAGTGCTCAAAAGTGGTAATTAGGATAGAAGTACGGTCATTCTCGTTAACCTAGTCATACTAATAATATTCATTCAATACCAATCAGTGTGGTTGCATCAATCATAGTCAAAGTGATTATACATCGTGTAGCCTGTCACACCATTTGATGTGGGCAAGAAGAAGTGTTCACCATCACAAACTCCTTCTCTAAAGTTGTCTGAGCTCCTATCAAGGAATATCATTGGGGAAAAATGTTCATGACTCGCTATAAGATCCACCACACCAATTCAACAACAATGAAGGGTCAGTCAAAGTTGGTGGTAGTAATTTGTTCTTTTGTCATAATTTCAGGTTCAATGGTGCAGCAGCAATAACTTTTCAACCCAAGACAATGTAGCAGCAGCATTAGTTAAATCTGGTATCCCTGTGTATGCATGGAAAGGAGAAACTGATGAAGAATTTGTCTGGTGTATGCGGCAAACATTGGTTTTCTCAGATGGTCAGCCACTCAATATGTTAATGGATGATGGAGGAAATCTATCTAAATTGGTACATACTGACTATTCACAATACTTGGCAGGTACAGTACAACATCAGGAATTTCACAAGGATTTTAAAAATTACAGGGTTATATCATAGAATCTCCACTCACCAGTGGATGGCCTATGGTTATATATATTCTAAGAAATGGAGAGTATGCTGTACACTGTATTGTTCACCCTTTTTCAAGCAAACCGATTTTTTCATTAGCTTTCATAGCCTGTTGATGCTCGTGAAAGCTAGAATGTGGGTCAACTTGAAAATATTTTTCCACTGATGCAGCATCTATGGTTTTACAAATTATTTGAATGGCTAAGAACAGTGGACAGATTATGAGTCATAGAAAGGTGATGAAGAAATTTATACTCGGAATCTGTTTGCTTGAAATGAAGATGATTGTGTTTGTTTGATATTTTACTGAATTGATAAATTTAGTTTTACACGTTTTACAGTACTTCCTGCAAATTTCTATGTGAACAATATTCAACAGATATTCAGAGTTTATTTGAGAAAAGTCCTTTTTTTATTAATGTTTGTCATCTTTTATTTTCATAGATTTATTTATTTTACTTTATATTCATTCAGGCTGATATTTTTAAAAATCAGAGCTTTTTATCACAGCTTTGATTTATATGTATAGAAATATTTGTGAAATATTTATTAGATTGTGTGTTTAACTCATAACTTGACTTTTTCTAAAAAAAAAGAGTAGCATACAGTGACCTGTTATCGTGTTTATCAATTTCTACAAGTTCTCATGTCTATCATTGTGTGTATATTTAGGTCTGAAAGGAATAAGTGAAGAAACATACAGTGGTGAACTTATTCTAAGAAAGATGTTAGTAGATGGAAAATTGAAAGTACCTGTCATCAGTGTCAACACATCTGTTGTTAAAGGAAAGTTTGAAAATCTGTATGGCTGCAGAGAATCTGTGGTAGATGCTGTTAAAAGAGCCACAGATATAATGTTAGCAGGCAAGGTACAGTACTTGTAGATATGAATACTGCTTTCTACTAGTTAAGGCTAGTTGATTTGGAGCTAATGATACATTGATAACAGCTCAGTTACCATGAAAAGGACACAACAAGAAACTTCAAAAGGCATCTGTAAAACTAGACCAAACAATGTAAACATGTCAAAAGACACAAATTACTTAAGAATAACATTATATTGATTTGTATTTTCGCATGACAAACAGGATCTGAGGGACTTTATTATCTATGGATATTCATACTTTAACCAACTGAACTGAACTAATGAATCATATCAACTGTTTAAGTTTGTGAATCTGAAATCTAACATGCTTTAAGTTTGACTTAATAAACTAAAACTTACTACCTAAATGGAAGACTTACTTTGATTGTGTGAAAAGGGTCAACAGATGACTTCAAGCTCATCTTAGAATATTGGAATGGTGGTGGTGGTTTGCTGTCAATATGTTAGGTTATCTTTTGTATCTAAAATCTGCTGTCTGTCTATTTGTATTTATGTTCCACAATATTCTGTATATTGCCAAACAGGTTGTGGTTGTTGTTGGTTTTGGTGATGTCGGCAAAGGTTGTGCCTTTGCATTCAAGAACTTTGGATCCCGTGTTATTATCAGTGAAATTGACCCAATCAATGCCTTACAAGCTGCCATGGAAGGTGAGCTGAATTTAGTCACTACTAACTCATGATATGAGGGTCATGTGATTGATATGCAATGTTATTGAACCCATCTGTTGCAATTTCTGACACAGCCATGGCATATTAACATTGAGAAAATGAGTCCGTTGCTCAAAATAACACAGCCATGGTATATTAACATTGAGAAAATGAGTCCTTTGCTCAAAATGTCTTTTTTAAATATTATTCTAATAATTGGCTCTATCTTTGCCTAACTGCAACAAATAACTGGGGTTATTTAACACCAGATCTTACACTGACTGATAATATGAGAACCATGCATGTTCGATATTAAATTTTGATAGGGTTATCACCTTACAATGATGTCACACTAACTGATAATATGAGGACCCTGATTAATATTCAATGCTGATAACCTTATCAATGCATTCCAACAACTTATGGATTGTTTAAATATATGCAGCATTTAAAAGTTGCTACAGAATTTTATACATGTTTAAAAGAAAATACTTTTCTGTTTTTTGTTTGATGTCATAATTTCCATTGTTATCACCCTGTGATGAGTATAGTTATAATTCTGTGATGATTCCATATAAAATGATAAGTGTCCTGACCATAGTGTCTAAAAATAAAGTACATCTAAAACATAACTTTAAGTTGGATAATGTTGTTGTCATTATAATGGTAAAATTCAGCAACAAATTTAATAATCCCAGTATGACAAGAAAGCTATATCCACATACTAGATTGAAAACAATATCTAATATAATGCTTAATCATTACAGTCAAATGTTTATTTTGGTGACCAGTATTTCTCTTTTCTCATCTCTTTAGGTTATGAAGTAACCACAATGGAGGAAGCCTGCAAAGAAGGCAGAATATTTGTGACTGCAACTGGTGACTGTAATGTTATTACATCTCAGCATTTCTTACATATGAAGGAAGATGCTATTGTTTGTAATATGGGTCATTATGATAATGAAATAGATCGACATTGGTTGGAAGAAAATGCAAAAGCAGATTCCATTAAAACAGGGGTTAGTAAGGATCTTTGTGTATTTTGATTATGTGAATTCTAGAATTGATATTGTTCAATTGTCAGTTAAAAAATTGACAGCAGAGCGCCCTCTAATGAAAGGCAGAACATTTTTGTAGTGGGTAAAAATAATAAAAACTATAGGTTTGCTTGTGATTCGCCAAGTAGGATAGGGGTTCAGTGGCACATCAAATTGGTTAGTTCATTCAACTTTCTTTAAATTTCACTTTTTTGTTATACATGTTTACTTTATTTACTTTAATATTACAGGTAGTCAGGTATACCTTGTCCAATGGTCGTCACATCATCTTACTTGGAGCAGGTGGTCCTGTCAATTTAGCATGTGCCAGTGGTTGTCCAAGCTTTGTCATGTCAAACGTTTTTTCAACTCAAATCCTTGCCCAAATAGAATTGTTTACCAAGGAGGGTAAATATGAAATAGGGGTTCATTCACTACCAAAGAAGGTAAGTATACATTTCAGTAGTGTGAAATAGAAATATTCATCTAGGCCTGACTCCACAGATATTATTGAATGTTCAGGTCAAATGGAAAACTATCTTTTTTTATCAAACATCGCCTCCTCTGCGATCAGGCTAAAAAATGTAAACATATACCAAGAAGGTCAATTCAGGCAAAATAACGAAGGTAAAATAGCAATGAACGATTAGCCGACATCTACATCGGATTTTAATTAGATTGGATAACATTGTACATAATGAATGTTGAAATTTCTTACATGGACTAACTAAATGTTGGTGTGACTTTTTGTTTTCAGCTTGATGAAGAAGTTGCACGAAACCATCTTGAAAGAATTGGTATTAAATTGACCCAGCTGAGTGAGGACCAGGCAGGATATTTGGCAATACCAACAAACGGACCGTTCAAACCAAACCACTATCGATACTAATTCTATTACCCACTCTCTCTGTCAAATACAATCATTTTATAGCTTTACTCAAGTCAGATCAGTTGAGAATGATACTTTATGACGGACACAATATCAAAACTTGCTTTGAAATATTCAGTATTTAGCCCAATGGACACAGCCTGAGTGGGAGCTATAGGAATGAACCTTGTCCATGGATTCCTGCATCCATATCCCTGACACCCATGGCTCAATTGCAACCAAACCAGGCACAAATGTTAAACACTGTGTATAGGATGGATCTTCAAGTCACTTAATTTTGTAACCTTGACCTTCTAGGCAAAATGGCCGCCATATCTGTGATAATAATACAGATTTTGCCTCATATCCCCAAATGTTTGATACATACCAACATGTTGAAGTGTCGGTCCGCATATTATCAATAGTGCGCTATCTAATTAGATCTTGACCTTTGCACTTGACCAAATACAACCTGTGAAAAAACATCAGTGCATTTGCATGAAGCTACAAAAGGGGAATTTGCTGTTTGCAGTTACTTTGTTGTTTTTACCAAATTTTGTCTTTGCATGAATTTTTCCTCGGCTCACTTCATTTTTTCATGGATTGATCCAAAATATTATCATTTGACATTGTAAAATCTGTGATCATGAAGTAAGTATTCTAATTTATTGAAGGTATGTTAGAACAAAAGACAAATGTTATCATCAGAGAAGACAAATGGGGATGAAAGTAAAGCCGCTAGAAATCAGCTTTCTGAGAAATGACAAGTCTCTGTAGAAGACAGTCCCCTCAAATACTTAAAGTTCTATGTGACTACATTTTGTAAATAGTGACATGATTTAAAAAGAAATTAGTGGCAACAGATAAATACTAAAAAGTGTCTGTGATATGCAGGAAACAACTCGAATTCTAATAATTGACCCTGAAGGTCAAACTCTAGGTCAAAGATCAAGTCTCAAACGAAAGTTTACACCAAATAATGGGGATAAACACTTGAATGGCTTATATATGTACTAGTATTAAAACTTTTTAGTTATGTGACAAATTATGATTATTCACTATAAATATGGCCACCATTCAGTAAACATTGATATGAGCACCAGAAGTAATAGATATGTACATGTATTTCTTGTTCTTCATTACCTTTAGATGTGAGTTTAAAATAAATTGGCCACACGTCAATGCTACAGCCTGTCTGCAGTATGCAAGAAATAGCTTGAATTTGATTACTGACCCAGAACGTCAAGATCAAATGTCACTGTGTTGCTAAAAAGCTTGCATGTGATCATATGAGGTTAGACACTTGAATGGAACCTCTATGTATTGAAGTTTTTGAGTTATGCAGTACTGTATTGATTTGTTACTGCAAATATAGCTGTCATTTGGTAACAAGTGATATGAGCATCAAAAGAATTCGTGGTGTATATTTCTTTTCTTCTATGTTACCTGTGACCATGATTGAAAAGAAATTGGCAACAAATAAATACTACTAGTGTTGTCTGTAATAGGCAAGAAATGGTTTGATTTTGATAATAGGCCCTGAAGGCCAAGGTCAAAGGTCAAGGTCTCATAAGAAAGGTTGTACCTGATAATATGGAGGAAGACACTTGAATGGAAACTTAAGTTATGCCGTAAAGATTGATATTTAATTACAATTATGGCCGACGTTCGGTCAAATTTCCATACGTCACACAACAAAGTGATGTGCATATATCCCATATCATATGTCATATATTATAATAATAATAATAATAATATATTTCAAGGACCTAGCTCATACACCAATAAATTGAACAAAAAGACTCATTACAATACACAGTTAAGAACAGTCAACAATGATTTCATGATACTGTTGTAGTGATGCATCCTCGAATAGATAAATATAATTAATCAATGAATAATAAATAAATAAATAAATAAATAAATAAAAATAATAAATTACGCTGCTCAAATAATCGAAAAGTGCGCGTTACTACTGCAACACTTAGAATTAGAAACACCAACATTTTCTGCTGATCCTCACAAGTATTTAATTAGCTTATACATAAGATATAACGAATTAACATAACATGTTAGGAAATATGCATTTCATTCATACCAAACACGATATGTAACATGATGGATGCAGCCTGTATATCAGGTATAGTGTAGAAAGTTTAGTTGACGAGGTGTATTACTCAACGTTGGGGGCGCACTCTGAGAATACGTTAAAATATTGTACATTTATTGCCATATGTTCGTAAAGTACTATTTCCGGTGACACTTTGAAGTAAGTGGGTACCGACTGCTCTCGGTAGGACCCCAGCATAGTTATAAAGGTATGTAATTCAATAATTGTCCCAGACGGTAAATATGACAAAAATATAATGGGACAATGATAGTAGAATTGAACCAGTGGCCAGGTAGGCTGGAAAAAATAAGTTTAGCAACTTCGTACAGGGTGTGGTTTCAGTACAGTGGCCAACTCTAGAAGGGGTGAGGCCAATACTGCTAACCCAGACCACATTTTAGACCAAATGAAACCAAAATCCTGCCAATACCCCCTTTATGACCATTACCACGTCGGCATTTGTTTGAAAATAAGGACATATAGATAGGTGATCATTTAGAGGCATACAGTTTCAAACTATACTCGTTTTTGAAAGCCAAAGCGCAAATGAATAATGTCTTCAATACCCCAACTTTAATCTCAATACATTATATGGCTATTAATTGTCTACATTTCTCTCTAGGACCCCTGCCGTAAATTCTGCTCGTTTCCTAAAGTTACCCACCAAACATTTCTCTTCGTGCACAAGAATACAATAGATTAGCATAGGGGTCATTTTATCTTCAGTGACGTTACATGTATATTCGATGCTGGCTAGTGTTTAACTCACGGGACGTGACGGATTTTACACATTCAAGGTCAGATACAACTCCAAGGTTAATAATAACAAAGACACAGTCAAAACTGACAGCAGGGTACTGTGTCCAATCACATTAAAAAGTTATAAATATTGCCATTCTTTTGTACAGTGCAGTAGAAACAGACTTTTGCTGAAAACAGTGCATATGGCTTGAATTGTCTAACTTCCTAACTCACAAACAACAGGGTAACTTATCTACGTCTACATCCCCACTGTGACCAGCACTTCTATAATTATTTCTTCAGCATTTGAAGTTGTCTGAGTGGTGTGTGTACGTCGAATGTTATGTCACATGAGTGCAAAACCTTGACACCATCAATTGTACCATGATAGTATATAGATCTAGCTTAGTTTTCAAGCAACCCCTCTTTCCCTAGTATGAATGTTTCAATAATTATCCAGGTAAATCCGTCATCAGAGCACTTCATGAAGTCAAACGAAGTACTTTTCACCATTCTCAAAATTATATATTATCAAATCGAGTAGTCAGTTAGTTCCTTCCGGGTCAGCTGTCGGCTTCTGGTAAAATTGTAAACCTTTTAATTGACACGGATTAGGTGAAACAATCTACAATCTTGCCACTCTACCTACATATATTGTAAAATGTGCCTGAGCTCCCGTAAGATTAAGACAATACGAAAAGACAAAGGTATATAAGGGTATAAATAAAAGTGCATGTTGCACCCGAGTATTTTTGTGTTTCAAATAGTTTGCATGTAAAATCTTCGCAAACTATCATCAGAATACATTTCTGAAGATGTAAGATTTCACAGGGCATACCTTCTCGATGAATTTTTCACGCTGACTAAAGGTGGTTAATAAAAGCCACTCCACTGCCTGGCATGGTTTCAACTTTCAGACGATAAATAGGAGTGCGTACACACACACACACACACACACACACACACACACACACACACACACACACACACACATATATATACACAGACAAAGAAACCAAAAGGTCATACACAGACAGAGAAACCAAAAAGCGAATCGAAGCCATTTACAAATTTGTGTTAAGGTCGAATAATGTAGGAAACAATCATATGAAAGTTGAATTTTTTCACTCTTTGCGATGAATGACTGTGACATGATATGTAAGTTCTCAATATTCTACTTATTTTTGGTACGATTGAGATGAAACTTGCCAAAGTAGCGCAAAATACGGCGACCTATACCATGACTCAAAAGTCGATCACGGCATGCATGAATGAATGAATGAATGAATGAATGAATGAATGAAATTTATTTCACCAGATAACAAAAATAAGCTACACTTTCAAAGAAACATACGATACAAATATACACCAGATTTAAACTGAATGCCTTCCGTAAGGGCAAAGTTTTGAGTTTGTCGTTCCTACAGACAATTGTTGGAATACAACAGAACATAAGTATGCAATAAGTTATTTTTTCTCATGATTGCTATTTGCCCATTGCTGTTAGTGATCTCCTGGCCAACGATAACATGTAATGTAAAGCTTTATAGAATGTTGTAGCATAGCACTCAATGTAGAAAAAGTTTTAAAGGCCAAAAAAAGAAAATTGTTTCTGGTCAGCGCCCATCACTTAACCCCCCTTCCCGCGTTAATTTTTTTTCATGTTTGTCCAGCTAATTCAGTCTGCAGATGAAAGGGAAAACACAAAAGTAATTCTCCCTACATTAATTGCCACCAGTGAAGACATCTGCCCCACATACACACATGCTGTAAAGTACTAAATATAAAGAACAGTAACTGCAATAAGTCGCATCGTCGCACCACTTTAGACAACATTTCCTGACGAGAAACTATATTTTCCTTTTTAGTGGCCAAGAAAAATATGCCAATAACTTATTACAACTAAAAGCTACATCAATAATATTTTCAGGACAGGTGCGCTTTGGTATCGCAAATGTATGTATCAAATTATATTGAATTTGAAGCGTGCATTCTTGAGATATAGCCTAATTACCGAAAACCGTTAATTATGTAAATTGCTCGTTAATATTCATGAGATGTTTACTGAAACCTAACCAGTTCTTGTCACTACCCTACAGAACACATACAATAAATTTCGTTTGAATTGAGCCAGTCGTTTTTTAGAAAATGGTAATAAAGTCGCACAACTTTGGACAACATTTCCTGACCAGAAACTATTTTATAAACATGTGTACAAAATTTTGTTTGAATTGAGCCAGCCGTTTTGGCGAAAACGATAACACAGACAGACACACAGACAGGCAGACACACACACACACACACACACACACACACACACACACACACACACACACACGTATATATAATCTTATTATAGTTGTGTATACAAGTCATTAAAGGAGTATAATGGACAATGATCAATCTTTTAGTCAAGCAAGTCAGACATATTGCAATATAAGTCGGAGGGACGGCTCACTAAATTTATAAATAAAAATTGAAACTTCACAATTCCTTTAACTCTGACATCGGTTCGATCACGTTTGCAAAGGAGGTCGTGATATATATACATATATATATATATATATATATATATATATATATATATATATATATATATATATATATATATATATATATATATATATATATTAATTAGTGAATTTAGTGAGCCGTCCCTCTGACTTATATTGCAATATGTCTGACTTGCTTGACTAAAACATTGATCATTGTCTATTACTCCGGATTCTTTAATGACCTGTATACACAACTATAATAAGATGCACCACTGTACTCCTTACAATCACTAGTGTGTACAGGTAAAATAACGAAGACTCTTTCAGGTTGTTGACTTCCCCTGCACGATCCTATTGCTTATGTTTATGTCAACCGGAACAGCTGTTCACAAGAAAGTTTAATCATGGCAAAAACACAAGTACCACACAAGGTTGCTGAACTTACTCTGGCTGGATCAGGTCAAATGATGATTCACATGGCAGAGAGTGAAATGCCGGGTCTAATGAACCTCAGGAAACAGCACCGATCAACCAAACCATTGAAAGGTGCAAGAATTGCTGGATGTTTACACGTAACCAAGGAAACGGCAGTACTCATAGGAACCTTAGTAGAACTTGGAGCCCAGGTAGGCCCTACTGTAACATGAATTTGAAAAATCCACAAGTTGATGTCAGTTTCCGCACACACTATTTCTTGCGAGACTTTACGATTTTCGCGATTTTATTATTATTTTTCCCGAATATGTAAAAAAAAGAAAAAAGTTTAGGGTCGGCGTGAAAAACTGGGTGGGGTGGGAAAACCGGAACCAAACAACTTTTTTATTTGGCCTAAGAGAAAATATTTTTCAATCAAATCTTCTCAGTGAACGTGTCTATTGACGACATTCTGTCGCATCCATATTTCAATAAACAAGATTTCCGTCAACGATGTAATATATGATACTTTTATGAAACAATCTAACTCGGGTGTTTTTCTTTACTAGTTTAATTACTTTTTTTGTTACAACATCAGGTCCAATGGTGTGGTTGTAACAACTTTTCCACCCAAGACAATGTAGCAGCAGCATTAGTCAAGTCTGGTATCCCTGTGTATGCATGGAAAGGAGAAACTGATGAAGAATTTGTCTGGTGTATGCGGCAAACATTGGTTTTCTCAGATGGTCAGCCACTCAATATGCTAATTGATTGTGGAGGACCGTTATCTAAATTGGTACATACTGACTATCCACAATACTTGTCAGGTACGGTACGGTACGGTATCAGTAATTTCCCCAAGTTTCAGAATAACAGGTTGTTGTAGTCTGAAAAAAGGGAAAGTATGCTGTATACGCTCTTCGCCTTTCTTTAAGCAAATAGATCCTGAATATTATTAGCCCTCAAACGGGCAATGCCCAAATGGGGTGTGTGGCATGACCCATGTCTATCCGTCGTCCGTCAGTGGAAAGTCATTCCTCTGACCTGTACACCCACGACTCATATTCAACCAAATCTGACACACACGTCAAATACAATAAGTACATGAATATGCGTGACCCTTCACGACCTTGACCTTTGTGGCACATTTTGACCAACAACTCAAGAAAAGTTTAGTTCACCATTCAAGTTTTTACCTCCACATTATCAATGGTGGAATTTCTAATGACACTTTGACTTTTGACGATGACCTCCATTTTCAAGTTCAAATAGCAAGAAATTTGTCTTTCAACCATTACGCAAGAAGTTGAATATACAGACACTCAATTCATGTGACCTCAGGAAATTTAAAAAACTTAGTAAAAATAGCGCCAATGACGTTGTAGCATAACTGTATAGTTTATGTTATTTAAAAATATTAAGTTATATAGACCATAGTTTTACTGTTGCCATGGGCATTATCTTAGTTGCTGGGTCAATTATGTTATTCTTTTAAATCTTATCCACCACACTGTGCATTATACATCACCATGTCATCGTTGCTATGGGAGTGGTTTTGTCACAGGATAGGATATATATATACATGTTGTCTGATGATCGCACTATGCGTGAAACCCCGAGTTACAACCAAGAAAGAGTTCCAGAATTACCAAAACTATATATATATATATATATATATATATATATATATATATATATATATATATATATATATATATATATATATATATATATATATATATATATATATATACACACACTAAAAGAATACATATATATAATATAATATAATATAATATAATATAATATAATATAATATAATATAATATAATATAATATAATATAATATAATATAATATAATATAATATATAATTTGTATATATATAAAATGCATAAGGAACTTGTGAGACAGTCCGAATAAATAGATGTAAACTCCGTCGACGTTTCGAATAAAAACTCTTCTTCAAGGCAATTATAGGCAAGACATATTAGGTAAACACCTGAATTTATCTGAATGTTATGGAACAGAACGACAACCGCGCATGGTTAATGGTTATACGTGTAAAAAGTTATAATATTCGCACGCACCAAATAGAACCCAATAGAACACGCCTGAAATATAAAATAAGTGTGGTTAGACTGGGAATGACATGAATAATCTATTAATTCCGAGGGGTTCCAGCGTTCCGAGACGGAAAATGATTTCCTCTTCCTCCAACCTCAATAGTTTCTCATCGCCAGAAACCTTACAAATTCCTGAAATAGACATATCTGATACACAGTGATCATTGGTAATTAAATGTATAGATATGGGATAGTTACGATTCTTCTGTCTGGTCAGACGGGGATGTTCCACGAAACGATCCCCAAGACGACGTACACATTTCTGACATGTAATGCAATACACTACGTTAGTACTAAAATAAGTAAATCTATTCGCCACACTGTTCTTAGGGCCAAATATATATATATATATCCATTTTTGGAATGTCTATTCATTAACCTGTTTATTTCTGTTGCTATCATTGCAATGATAGCAAATATACACCATCACTTGGCTGTTATGAGCATGATCTTGTCGGTAGGCATGCTTTTTGTACATTTTTGAATGTTTATTCATTTGCCTAATTTTTCACTCTTTCATCTTCGCAATGTACAATATCATTTGGCTGTTGATATTGGTGTAGTCTTGTTGCTAGGCATATTTGCATACGTTTTTAAACCATTATTCATTTGCCTAACCATCCCTGTCTATATCTTTGCGTTATACACTAGCAATTGGCTGTTGCTATGAGCTAAAGGCGTGATCATGGCTGCTAGATATGGCCAGTTGTGTCAAAATTTATTTGAACATTATCTACAGAATAATGCCTCCAGAAACATCCCCACCACATTTCAGCCCGTCACCTTGTAGTTTTCGAGATATAAAGTTTTGACCAAAATTGAGATGTTTAGCCCTAATTTGCATATCACTGATGAAATTCATCATGTTGTGAATACACTTTCATCTGCACATCCTCAAACGCATCCCCAATAAATTTCAGGCCAATCTGCTTGGTGGTTTTGGAATAAAGTATTTTTGACCAAAAAACACATTTTCAGCCCTAATTTGCATATTACTGATGGGATCAACATGTCATGAGACACACAGAGAGAGAGAGAGAGAGTGAGAGAGATGTGCAGACCAGGCTTTAGTATAGCACTATTTAACCTCAGTTCAGTTGTGCTAAAATGCTTTGTACCTAGAGACACCATTTAGTGTCTTCACCATGTTTGTCAAAATAATCTTTCTAGTCAAACTGAAGTGTTGACCTTGACCTTCATCTTCAAGGTCAAACGGCAGATATGCTCAATAATTTTGTAAGTTCAGTGTCTTTTAAGTGTGGACACCCCCATTACTAGAGGCATGCTTTGTATTCAGACACTTTTGTCCTTGACCTTCACATTCAAGGTGAAATGAAATATGCATAATAACTTCTGAATCAGTGATTTGTTCATAAGGCCATCCTTTTATAGTGTATATGTACACATAATAAATAATACATTGATAATAGATTAGTCCACACACCTCCATATTCAAGTCAGTTAGCAATTTTCTCCCTATTTTTGAAGTTTTCCATGTATAGACACAATTTGTGTTTATACATCCATACTTTAAGATACACTTTCTGTTTAGAAAATGGCATTTCACTTTCCTACCATCAATGTGTATGCTCAAATGGTAATTTAATTGCTTAATAAAGTTGAGAGTTGTTTCATCTAGACATTTAACCCCTGCATCTGGTCAGACCGACCATATGAATTGTCTTATGCAGTAAGTGTTTATTTCTCTTCTGTATTGTGTCCGGGTCAATTAACATCACTGTATGTTATGAGTAGACATTTCTTTGAATGATATTATGAACTTTCCAGCAAATTGTAGGACCATTATGTCTGACGCCGGCCCTATTAAGAGCACCTTTGACTTCTAGTTGACTTGAGTTTGTTAATTATTGCCATGGTCTGTATGATTGTTTATCTCAGTATGTTCATCATTGTGTATATATTTAGGTCTGAAAGGAATAAGTGAAGAAACATACAGTGGTGAACTTATTCTAAGAAAGATGTTAGTTGATGGAAAATTGAAAGTACCTGTCATCAGTGTCGACACATCTGTTGTTAAAGGAAAGTTTGAACATCTGTATGGCTGCAGAGAATCTGTGGTAGATGGCATTAAAAGAGCCACAGATATAATGTTAGCAGGCAAGGTACAGTAAATATATACATATTAATATTGTCAAACATGTATAGGTTTGACTAAACTGGGAACTAACCAAATTAGATGTACTTTCTGAAATGGAACTTAATTATATGTGAAATCACCTTTTGTATGTAAAGTCTGCCTTTCTATTTGTATATTGCCAAACAGGTTGTGGTTGTTGTTGGTTTTGGTGATGTCGGCAAAGGTTGTGCCACTGCATTCAAACACTTTGGATCCCGTGTTATTATTAGTGAAATTGACCCAATCAATGCCTTACAAGCAGCCATGGAAGGTAAGCTGTCATACTAACTCATGATATGAGATTCATATGGTTGGTATCCAATGTTCCTGAATTACCCATCTATTTCAATTGAATGGCACATTGACAAAGAGTACTTGGCTCAAAATGTGTGATTAACTATCACTACAGTGAAGTGTGTTAGTGAATTGTAACTTATTAGTCGACCCTATCTCAATGCACTAAAGGCAGCCATGAACAGGGTCATTACCGTAAAATGATCTCACACTAACTGATAATATAAGGAACATGTTGATATTCATGCAACATTAATGGCCCTATATGTTTGCCTTACATGCGGCTTCACTCAATCAAGGTAAACTCTGAGTTATCACCTTAATGATGATCTCACACAAACTTATGTTATAAGGAACATATTTGATATTGAATATGAGTTTTCCTTGTAACTAACAATGGATGCAATCCATCTGTACAATAGATCTAAAACAATGCCATTACAATATGTAAAAATGTGTAATTATCATGACAAGTGTTTTTTCAATATCCAACACCTGAAGGTTATGAAGTAACCACAATGGAGGAAGCCTGCAAAGAAGGAAGAATATTTGTGACTGCAACTGGTGACTGTAATGTTATTACATCTCAGCATTTCTTACATATGAAGGAAGATGCTATTGTTTGTAACATGGGTCATTATGATAAAGAAATAGATCGACATTGGTTGGAAGAAAATGCAAAAGCAGATTCCATTAAAAAAGGGGCAAGTGAAGATTTGTTAGTTTGTGTTTAAAGTTTCTGGTTTAAATTTATTCAATGTGATTTAGGGACCGATCAGTTTCTCCAGCCTGAGGGGGGGGGGGGGGTGGATTATTAAATCAGGCCAACAAAAAGTCACTAACCCCCCTATCTGTAAAACCAAAAACAGGCTGACCCCCCCCCCCATCACTTAATTCTAAAATATGATGGGAACCCCCCCCCCCCCCCCCCCCATATATAATATTCGCATATAATATAATTTTGATCATGACTCAGTGTGGACTGCTTGACTTCTTGCATCTACTTTATAAGATCCTGGCTTAGCACTATCATAATTCTAATTATTGACTACACAGGGTAAATATATTCAAAAAGGAGTTTAATAGCATCTTGACAGTGAAAGGTAGGGGGGAAAGCTTGAGAAGGGAATATGTACATCTCTTATGAGGGGTCCTAGGGAGTCTCCCCCTAGAAGCCCGGGAGGTTTTTTACTCTGAAAAGTCAATTTTGAGACTATTCAGACATATTCAGAAAATAATTTCCAAGCTTTACAAGACAGCACCAACATGTAAAAAGCAACTACATAAGGTTGGGAAATACTTTTGAAATATAGTTTGATAGGACCTTGACAGTAAGAGGTAGGGGGAAGATCTTGAGACTGGAATGTGTACACCTCATGTGTGTGTGGTAGGGTCCTATGGGTCTCCCCTAGAAGCCCTGGATGTTTTTACTCCGAAAAGTCATTTTTGAGACCATTCAGACCCTTTCAGACAATAATTTCCAAAGCCTTACAAGACAACACCAACATGTGAAAAACAACTACATAGGGTTGAAATACTTTTGAAATATACTTTGATAGCGTCTTGACAGTAAGAGGGGAAGAGCTTGAGACTGGAATATGTCCACCTCGTGTGGGGGGTCTGAGGGGTCTCCCTCCAGAAGCCCTGGAGGATTTTTACTATTATATCCAATTTTTAGGCTATTCAGACCCTTTCAAACAATAACTTAATCCATGCTTTACAAGACAGCAAGTATCAGAAACTATTCTTTATAACTTACAGTAAGGGTTGAAATATGTTCTTAAAAAGTTAAATGGCATCATCATATACATGTAGTAAAGGTCAGCACATCTAATGGTAGAATCATTGGTAGGGGAAATTTGGAGTTTAAGGCAATTTTAGACTATCTTGGCAAACATTTCACATCTTGAAAAGACAATATCATCTCAAATTAGAATAGGGTGAAAATATTTAAGAAAGTTTAATACCATTATGACAGTAAAAAGGTTGTTGGTGCATCTGATTGTTGGTTGAATGCATGAGTGACCTCTGGGGGTGAGGAAGTCCTTGGGGTTTTCCCCCTGGCAGATCTGGAGTTTTTTGCTTGAGATACTAAGGCAATGTTTAGGTTATTCATAACCTTTGAGGTAATATTTCCAATCTTCGAAAAGCTAACGTAAATGTACGTTTTAAAAGAGTTTCCTATATCACATAAAATGGATACGTAACATTAGTATAGGGGCATTAATATTGCATGTATAATAAAGTCACTGTATGTTAGAGAACTTTAGGTGGTCATACCTAGTGTATAATAGAAACTGGAATCTGATGAGATGGTGATTTGTAGTGTCAATAACATGACGAGTAGAACAATTTAGTTTAACTTCATTTATAAACTATCTATGAAAATTACCATTACGAAACCTTCAAGTTCACTTTTACCCCAAACTGCAATATAAGTGAAGCATTGATTGTGAAACAGCCAAGCATTTACATGACATGTAAATGCCATTGTAGAAAGGATTTTTTTCTTCGATCACAATCTAAAACACAATGAACCCCCCATTCCTCAATTTTCAAAACAGCATGACCCCCACACCCCCTGCCAATTTCAAAAACAGGGTGACACCCCCCCCCCCCCCCGAAGAAACTGACCGGTCCCTTAGAAATTTAGCATGAAAATTGTATAAAAGAATTACTGTGCCACCTGCACAGATATATGTGCAATTCTCAGTATGGCAGCATTCTGTTTGAATATAACACATTTAGTCAGCGTTTCAAATTGCAGTTGTCTTTATGCGTGACAGGGTGAACTTTTCTCTTCTGAATGCAATCTATGTGTTCCTTGTGCTAGTGTGTTTACAAAGATTATAGAAGTCAATATATATCGTGATAGACTTCCTATCTATCCACTTTTGATTCATAATTTTGGCCAATCATCTGGTCAAAAGTTCTGTTATTAATATTGTATTTATCTTACATTTAGCTTATTGTTGCAAAACAGCAAACCTGTAATATTTCTGATTTCTCCACAGAATAAAGTGTAATGCATCCCATCATTTGTTTACATGTCATCTCTTCATACCCTGACTGTAATTTGTTCATGACATCCTGCAGTCTTACATTGACTCATCACGGCCACTATCTATTCTATCAGGCAAATACATGAACTCACTCAGTATTCTATACATTTTCTATCTATTGCAGTATATCTACTTATTATACTTTAACATTACAGGTAGTCAGGTATACCTTGTCCAATGGTCGTCACCTCATCTTACTTGGAGCAGGTACTCCAGTCAATTTAGCATGTGCCAGTGGTTGTCCAAGCTTTGTCATGTCAAATGTGTTTTCTATTCAAATCCTTGCCCAAATAGAATTGTTTACCATGGAGGGTAAATATGAAATAGGGGTTCATTCACTACCAAAGAAGGTAAGCACTCTATAGTTGTTTCAAAGAGAGGTATCATTAACTATTAAAGCTGCACTGGCCATAACTGGAGTATTGTTTTTTGATCAGCTAACCAACAATATATTCACTGAAAATTGTTAAAATACTGATGATTAGACATTGTACGTGTATGTGTCTATTAGAGGTCTATTTTATCAATAAGTAGTATAGTAAAGCTTTTTACAATTATTTCCCCTGGCACAGATCTTTAGCTGCACAATGTGCCTTTACTCCCTCTACTCCCTGCCAATGGGAGCATACAATCCATTGCACCCTCTATAAGTGCATAGGATTAAAGCATTCACATTGCAACCTCTATCCTACCAGGTCCCCAATTATACAGCTGGGTGGACTGCGGCACAATCATGGTTCAAATCTTACCCAAGGACTTTAGCCACTCAGAAACAAACAGCTGTGATGGTGCTCAAACCTGCAACCTGCAGATTCAAAGCGGGCCACTCTAACCATTCACCCATCATGACTCCACAATCGTGTTGGAATAGCCAACAGCAAAGATGCCATATATATGTACAAGATGAACTTGATATTTCTCTGAAATCACAAATAATTGCAGGTGATATAATGCAATGAATCCAGAACCAACACTTTATGAAAATGTCTCTATTTCCTGGAGTGCCATTCTCCTTTAACTTGTACCACCATTGACAAACTTGACCAAGTTGGGATATTTCATCTTCTGTGGTCATTTAGAAACAAGCATAACTTACAGTAGTGGTTGATATTAAAACTACATGTTAGCATACAGGTGAATTATTAGAACCTTCCCATATTATAATACTACCACATACCACAGACAGTGAGAATCTTTATGTATTTTCCCCTTGAATTTCCTTGACAATTACATAAACAGATTCAATAGTTTGTTGTTTAACATACCAGGTACCTGACTTGTGTTGATGTGAATAAGTACTTGTGTTGATGTGAATAAGTACTATCAGTCTTTTTCATCAACATGCAGTGGAAGTGTGTCATCTTTCTTAAGATATTCTATAAATGTTCATTTTTGTTTATGCGAAATGCCATCAAGATTTGCAATATTTGAATTGTAATATATATTGCATATGTACATGTTCATGTAGAATATTATGTTACTCTCCACAGCTTGATGAAGAAGTTGCAAGAAACCATCTTGAAAGACTTGGTATTAAATTGACCCAGCTGAGTGAGGACCAGGCAGAATATTTGGCAATACCAACAAATGGACCGTTCAAACCAGACCACTATCGATACTGATGGATTCTACATCTCTCTCACAATGCAACCAATTTATACCTTTACTCGAGTCAACTCAGGTTGGATGATATGTTATCATGGACATATCAGATCAGAACTTGCTTTGGAATATTCAATATTATTTCAGATCATTCATTAATTTTTTTGGAATGGAAAAACTGTGTTTTAATCAGACTGCAAGAAATGGCCATGCTTGGGGTATGGGGTTAACAGTTTAGGCAGTTAGTGCAAAGTGAAGGGGCTAGTTTAAACTTTCGGTAAGTTTTCTCAAAATTAATTTTTAACGAGGTAGTATCACTTCTGCTTTGATTTGAATTGTCACTTTTTTGTATGGGCAAGGTCAAGGGTTCTTTTATAGTTGAGTATGATATACAGAGAATTACATGTATGTATATCTATATTGTGTTCTTGCATTCTCTAGGAATGGGGGGGGGGGGGGCTTGGGGCAACTCTATTTCAATTTGTCAGACACCTTCCTATAATCATTACAGCTTTCTGAAAACTCTTTCAACCAGGTAATAATTAGCCTGTAATGTGCAGACACCGGCAGCTGACCTGCAGGTTTTAATTTGCCTGTAGTGTGCAGATATCAGCAGCTGACCTGCAGGTTTTAGTATCTATTATTTTCATAATGTGCTGCATATTGTGAAAATTCACCAGAAATACAAATTAATGTTTATGAATTGGGGGTTGAAATTTCAAAGATAATATGACAAGTTGAAATGGATTTGCCACCACGTAAGTCTAAAATTTTAACTTTTGACATTTTTAACTTTTGTAATCATGTATTTCATATCATGACTGATGTTTTAAACAGATGGAGGACGACCAATACTCTGACGTAAATATTCTGCTTTATTTTAAGTTATCATGTGAGAACAAAGGACAAACAATGCATATCAACAAAGAAGACAAACAGGGATGAAAGTAAAGCTGCTAGAAATCAGCTTTCTGACAAATGAAAACAAAATATAGAAAAACAATGAACCTTCAAAACTTTCCTTGTGAAAGTATTAGAGGAAAGGAAAAAAAAAATAATTTGAAAGAAAAACTGACAAAGTTACACAAAGTAATTTTAAAAACTGGCTCAAATAATTTTATATTAGTTAAATTCAAAATTTTAATATATATATTTGATGACTTCTGATGGCTAAAAGTTTTCCTGCATGTATAAATACATCTACAGTATATGTGGTCAATGATTGAATCATATAGCTGGTACACATATATACTCATCTTAAAGTGTTTTGTAGTATATGGAACCCTATTTATACGGCAATCTTTTAGTATCTTAAAGCTGTGGTATTATGACAGAACCTAGTGATGCACAAGTGCAAGTGTGGTGTACTTGTGGCATTTGCATGACTACATGCAGTGTTCTCTGCAGCCATACTTTCATTAGCATATCGCATATTGAGTAAAAATGCCACAGAAAACACTGCAAGCATGAGTGCAAATACCCCTGAGTACTCACACTGGAACTCACATGATGGCATGGGGTTCTGTTACGGTATTACATATGTTTATTGAAAATAGCAAGTTTCAGTAAAAACGATGCTATGAGATTAAACATTTCATGTACAGTGAATGATTGCATCCTCATTTTGTATATGATTTCAGTACTGCACTACAGTGCAAATACCACTTGTATGCATGTACATCCTTACAAGTAATCTCTGGTACATTATGTAATACTATTTTATCTTTTGTGTGTTAATAATAATATAAAGAATGATTAGAATTCATCAAAATGGACATCACTACCAATCTGTACTTGACATATTGCAATATAATATCACTACAAACTTCTCTGATACCCATCTGCCAGACTGACTGGTCATACATGTATTGGATAGTAATGAACTGTCATCACATTGCTTGCATGGTAAACAGAGACCTTGAACCATTTTTCTTGTCAACTCATAATAAGCTGTTTCACTATGAAAAGTGTCAGCAAATTTGCAGGACAGTGCAAAGCCATGACCATTTTCCTAACCCTAATTTCTTTAGGACTTAATATTGTGCAGTTCAGAAAATGAGATGCTAGCTTACTTTATGTATAGAGCGTTAGAAATTATTGTGACCAATATTTTCCAACAACAATGTAATAATAAAATGTTGTATACCAAGAAAACATTTTGAAATAAATTTTTTTATCTTAGAATACTACATGAATTTTTATTATTTTTTTGAATGAGAGTCACAAGTGAATTGTTTATGTAAATCTAGATAAAACAGAAGACAAACTATATGTGACCACAGAATCTGTTACGACGTAAGAGAAAATAAATAACTCTATGAAGAGGATCTTTGTGAAACACAATGCACTTGACCGTGACTAGCGAGGTAAACAATCATTCCACATGAGAGTGTTCATCAGGTGCTATACTATCATCTCCCTCTTCTCCTAATTTTTCCAGATTCTTTTCACTTTCCAACCTTTGTATCCTTCGTCTCCTGATTTCCTGGTGGTCTGTTTCATCTATAGGATCTTCCTTTTGCTCAGGGATAGCTTGTTCTGTGGATGAAGCAAATCCAACAGCTCCTTCCAACTCACTGATATCTGCAAGAAGACAAAGAAATATTCAGTATATTTGAAATAGCGAAATTTTATAACACATCACATTCCTTATATCTAAGATCACATCACCTTGCCTTCAAAACACACCATCTAGACACTCCTACCAATACTGCCATCCAAAGACAAACCAGTTTGATTTTTTTGAAGTACAAAATAACAATACTGAACTTTACTGTTTATTTGTGCTCAGTAAATTGGGAATAAATAACTTAATATTTTTGGTCATACACAGGTTAATGCCAGTTTTGTGTGCTCTATTAGCTCTGTCAGCATGTTACCTAGTCAAAGTCATCTAGCATAATGAGCTTCATGGTAATCCGACCCCTATTTATATGCAGACTAGGCCTCTAAACAAATGCATGCAAAACTTTTTCAATATCACTTTCTACATCAAAGAATTACTATATGGTTGACTACTTGTACTTTATACATGTATATGCCTTTATCTGTGTACCTTCAACTCCTAGTGTCGAGTTTTTACTTTCTGCTTGGCTCTGTTCAGTAGATTTGCTTGCTGTGCCTGTAGTTCCAGTGGCTGATGTTGGTAAAGAAGCACTACTTGTTTGTTGCATAGCTGGTCTGCAAAGAAATATGAAACACAAAGAAATGACATGAATAACAAGTCTTCTATTCTATGTTTGAAGACGTGTGCTGTTAATCATGAGTGAGGGATAGTGCATGATATATGTAAATTGTAACTCTACAAGGCCCTCCTGTAGCTTGTATTTATTGATACAACTTTGACTGCATCCATGGGTTACAGTATTGCTTCCTTGAAGGAATGTCATGCAATCCCTCGGATAGGGAAGGCTGTCAATTTCTTTCAATTATGCTGGAACAGTTGAGTGGCAGCCAAGTAAATAAGGTAATAACTAATGCTTTGCTGCCATACCCAACTGAGATATTGTGTGTCAGGGATCTGATCACCAGCAAGTGTAAGTTAGAAGTGAAAGATATCTATACCCTTCAGAGACCTAACTACCGACAAGTACAAGTTAGGAATGAAAGACATCTACATTGTACCCTCCAGAGACCTGACTACCAGCAAGTACAAGCTAGGAGTGAAAGACATCTACCCTTCAGAGACCTGACTACAAGAAAGTACAAGTTAGGCATGACAGACATTTACCCTTCAGAGACCAAACTACAAGAAAGTACACGTTAGGAGTGAAGGACATCTACCCTTCAGAGACCTGACTACCAACAAGTACAAGCTAGGAGTGACAGACATCTAGACTACCCTTCAGTATACAAGTTCATGACATTTTAAATGGCCACTCAAGATCACATGGAAAATAGAGGATATGACTTGTATTTAAATGATAACACATGCCTGAGAGAGCAATATCCTAATTTAGTGCCTGCACAAGGGTTGGCACACTTTACCAAAATTTTGATGATGCCCAAGCAGAATGCGAGGGCATCATCAGCATTTTAGTAAAACGTGCCAGCCTGAGGACAGGCATTAAAATGTGATATTGCCCAAGTGCATGTGTTATTAATTTCATTACACCAGCCATCCACTCATTTGTTGTCCAACCATTCAGATATCTATTCTTATACGTCACCTGTCACCAATCTCGCATTCTGATTGGTCGAGAGCCCAGCAGATACACAGGCGTATTTTTCACCAACAGCCGTATTTTTGCTTGTTGTATCACGTGATCACTGCACGTCCCCTTGTAAACAAATCTAGCAGACAACTAAAAATACAGCTATAACCAGCATTTCCAATGCCAAATTTGTTGTCAACCGAACACAATATCACCGTTGTATAAATTGTAACAAGTCTTTGAACTGTACTTTTCATGTTACAGGGAAAAAGCCAAAAATTCCACACAGAACGGCGAAAGTCTAGTGACGGCGAACTCGCGGTCGTCACGCGATCGTAAACATGAATTCCTAAATTTATGAAGGATATGAAAATTACCACCACAGAGGGTGCAGTTTTTGCTTAACTAGAACAAGAAAGCATATCACGAACATTTTTGTACATTTAATGGAATACAGTACGCAAAACAAAGACGCACTCATTTTTCAGCTGATGGTTATAAGTTTGAAAATATCGCTGAGTGATATGCAAATAGTAAACAATACGTCATACTACTGAGCAAACGCGCACTCTGATTGGATGATAAAGTTAAGGCTGACGTGTAAACAACCGCATTGCAGTTATCAGAGTGGTGCATGATACTACGCTCAACAGTATAACGCGGAAGTGGTTTTATTTTTAAATGAAACAGCATTTTTAGACATTCAAAAATTAATTCATCGTCGCAGGTGACGTATAAGTATGTTATTTGCCAAATACTGTTCCACATCTTGCTGCTCGAGTTAATTTTTCCGGTATAACGGCTCGCCTCCGGCTCTCCGTTATTACCGGAAAAATTACCTCTCGCAGCAAGATATGGAACGGTATTTGGCAAATAACATATACATAATTCATCCCTGTTCATCGTCGATAGAAAAATTTCATGGTGCATTTCCAAAATAATATTTGAAGATAACCATTTAATGTGGACATGACAATTATTTGTAGGAGTTCTGAGCTCGCGTGTCTCCACAACTCATTTGTAATTACATTTATTCATATTTCTGCAAGAAATAAGCTTGTATGTTTCACTGTAGTAACTTTGTCATCTCGAGTGCACAACACTTGAAACATGCACAGAATATATGCGCAACAGTCAAAATAACTCCAGCGGGCAATAATGCATGAGCAGACAATGTCATAGCGTGGGCAATAGTCTATTTAAAGAAGGTCATGTGATTCAATTCAGAAAAATGACAGGTCGTTTAAGAAGGTTGAGGTGCCAATAAAGTAACAAGATACACTTGGAAGAAAAAAGAAATAGACCCATGACAATACATACCCAAGGGTAGACATAAGTGAATAATACTGTTGAATTTGTACCATGGCTGCATCTAGTAATATGTGTATACTACGAAGACACTGTATTCTTGCCTCGACATGACTTCTTTCTAAACCTTCCATCGCTTGTAGCTCAGAATCATTCAAACCAGCAAAATTTGGTGGTGGCATTGGTGGGGGCACTGTCAAAAGACAACATGGTAAATTTAATGGATATGTATCAAAAATGCTGTTTTCATCATATGGTGAACACAGACGTCTTCAACCTGTATCAGTACTTCTCGGTACCTGCAATAGAATTCTACCACCTAGGTTTGTCATAAAAATAGCAACTATTTGATTTCTTGGTCAACAACATAACTTCTGCTCCAGCCAATTCATGAACACATGCATTACTATAGGCACATGTGAGACTAAGTCGACTGTCTTGTTCTAATTTGACCCTCTAGCATATGAGGTAAAGGGCTATTGCAGGTACCAAGAATTATGTGTTGGCATATTGTATTTGTAAAATGAAACGAGGAATAAAAAACATCAATTATACTCACTATACATGTATTAATCAGGAAGGTGATTATTTTCTTTGTAGAATAATTGATAAATAAACTTAACTGTTACATGGCTGACTTCCTTTGATTTTATCTACATAATGATTCCTGTACCACCATAAAATTATATACACCTTCCAGTGATTCCTCAAAAAAGAAGTGATGACTTCACATAGCATTGTATATACTCACTGAAAGGTGGCATCATTGATGGCATGGAGAATGGTGGCATCATACCAGGCAGACCAGCTGTAGTTGTTGGTATTGCACTTGGGAAGGCAGCAGCACTGGCAGTAGGAATAGTAGAACCTGGAGATGTCGTTGTTTGACTTCCTGTGGGTGCTGCAGTTGGCTGGGTTGTTGTGGATGATGTTGTAGTAGTACTGGCAGATGGTTGGCTGGTGTCTGGTGATAAGTTCATGGAAAGAAAAATGTTATTATAATTATGTCACATTGTATTTGTTTACCTGCTAGTACATGTATGCAACTTTTGTAAATAAATAAATCATGTCTCATGGTTCTAATTTATCTTCTATGCCAGGTACATTTAGTCAGATTTAGCTAAATGAACTGTTTCAGCTACAATTGATTGGTTGACTCATCGTATAGGGTCTATGGTTGACTTAAATAGACAAGCAACTCTTAATCTGGTAGTCAAGATAAAATGTTGAGTAGTCTACGAGCCTAGCCCCTGCACTACTGCTAAATTTGAGCCATGTTTTGAGTTACAAAAAGATATGAAAGAAGCATCCACAAAAATCTTTCCATCAATGAACTTCTGTATTAAAGGAGTGTTTTCCATGAGCACTTTGAGGAAAGACAGTGGACATTGTATGAGAGCATAAGTTAACACATGTCATAAGCCAATCATTCACAAACAACAAGTTAATTGTGTTCAGCGAAATTTTCAGTCTTCATTTTGCTTTGAAGTGCTACTCAACCCTTTAATCTTTGAAGATTTTAGCCATGGAAGACAAAAAATCATTTACAAAAAATGAGAATAAAGTACAAGTTGATCAGATAAACAAAGGCTACATACCTGGTTGTGAGGTGGGAGGCTGTTGGGGTGGCATCTGAAAGTGACCTGGTGCCATAGGAGGCATCCACATTGGAAAACCACCAGGGAATGGAGGCATCATTTGTCCCTGACCAGGCATCACTGAGAAATAGAAAGTTGAAAGAAATGTAAGGTCTGTTTTGTTATCAAATATACAGTACTGTCTGATAACTATTTCTCTCTCTCTCTCTCTCTCTCTCTCTCTCTCTCTCTCTCTCTCTCTCTCTCTCTCTCTCTCTCTCTCTCTCTCTCTCTCTCTCTCTCTCTCTCTCTCTCTCTCTCTCTCTCTCTCTCTCTCTCTCTCTGCGCATGATTTGCAACAGTGTGCATTGATTTATGCTATCTGACTAAACAAATTCATATGATTTACAATGTGGACAGTAAAAGAAATATATCAATACCTTGAGTGACTGAAAGTTATACTATTAGAAATACTGGTTGGTGATGGCATAGAGCACTATTGATTTGATTGAATTATTAGTGAGTACTGGTATTATAGAACCTTCATATTTAGATTGTTGTACCTATAGTATGTGATAGTAATAGACACCGTTGAACATCACTCTAAAGTTAGTCATACTAAAACAAAAGACCTTTTCAGGTCAAGTCTCAACAAGGGAACTACAATTATATTTGAAGGTAAGACAAAACAATTATTATTTACTATTGTTGGCTTGTTGCTGTTGTTGTTGTTGTTGCTGTGGTGTTCGTGGTTGTTGCTGTCTGGTTGTTGGCAGGGGAGCTCTAAGTATATCCATACGACATGTTGGACAAGTCTGTTGTCGTTGAAACCATGACCGTAAACAGTTGGTGTGGAATATATGATTACATGGCAGCTTCTTGCAGCCTGTAACCATCTCTTCACGACATATAATACAGACGTTATCACCTGATGAAAGCTCTTCTGGTGTGGCATCAGGATACCTTCAAATAACACAGACAATAACTATGTGATTATCACTGATTAACATACGGAATTATAACACATAATTCACACATAACATTCAGTGACTGGCTTAGACAGTATCACATGGTATGGATACTGACCCATAGTGACCTCAATTTTAATACAGAGGGCAATATTCTTTTTATTTCCTCTAGAGCACAATTTCAGTAGCACAGTGTTTTGTTTTCTTTGTTTCTGGAAAGGGGTACATGCCTGAAAGAGTGATCTATTATAAAACACTTATTGCCTGGCCTTATTTGGGCAGTAGTAGTAGGTGTCATGTTACCCCTTTATACTTCCCTTGGCTTTCATCCTTGGATAATAGTTCCTGCATAACAGTTCTCGGGTAATAGATGTCTATTAATAGTACTAGTGCTCTCACAGCTAAGCAAGAGGTGATATCTTGTAGATAGTACATTCAAATTGACACAATGAAAACATATTTTTGAAGCATTCATATTGATCTCCCTATACATTATATATTTTAACTAAATTCCACAGATAAAAGCAAACTGGCCCTTCTTTGAATTCTACAGTACTCTCTATATTGCAAGTTCAGTACATATCTTACAGTCATATAAATATCTTCATGTTAACATTTTCACACAAGTGTGTCACATGTATTCGGAAGCATGCAATAGTGAAGGATACACAGAATTACAATTTTATGACAACAAAAATACTACAAAACTTTGAAAAAAATTGACTCATCATACTTACAATGTATTCATGTTTCTGATGGCCCTTCTTGACATGATCACATCATGTAAAGCTTTCTTGAAAGACCTACGACAGGAAAATATTAAAACTCAATATAACATACACAAAGCAGTTATTGTCTTTGAACAGAAAATATGGAGTATATACCCTGGTTCTACATCATGACAATCAGTGTCTTTGTTCCGATTTTTCATGAATTATGATTGAGGAGGTATAATTATATTATTCCTTAATAATTTTCTTCATTCAGCTGGAAAATACTTGTGACTTAAAGGTTGGTTACTAGTTGTCTAGGGATTCTAGTGATAAGGCCCCTTTAAGTCACCTGTGTTTTCCTTGGCTGAACGAAGAAAAATGTTGAGGAAAAATATCTAAATATCCATGCATATACTTTTAGATGCTCATAGTATCACAGCATTACATCCTAGAACAGGTTGATGATATATGCAAGACTGATTACTATCCTTATATCACACTACTGATCTTCAGTATGGGTCAAAGGTTACAGTCGCTGTATATTGCCATATGGAGAGCATATGGTAAGGGAGGAGTATTACTGAAACTATCACAGACTTCACTGTAACTGAAATAAATGTACCCGTGTTCTCATACTCAAAGTAGTATTGCATTATGTTAAAACTCGACAGTAAACAAGCATTGAACATATCAGCATCATCTGTATATTAATAACTGTTCATTTTTTATATCCTTACTCCCATACACATTCCTGTTGATACTCGAAGACCAAATTATATCCTACCAATATTCTATTGAATGAAAGGCTCTATAGCATAGGGGTTGTATAATTCTGGGACAAGCACATGACAATAAGGCAGGTACTGGGGAATATGTTATGTAGTCATTCAGATTTCTGACATGACTGTTCTAAAATGTTTGAAATGGAAAGGTTTTCGGCAAAAAAGGGGAAAAATTCCCTACATTTAAACTAGAGTAGTGGTGTGGAGATAATGAACTCACCTCATACTGAGATACATAGGTCTGATTGCAAACAAGGGAAAAGTGTGAACTTTTATCATGACTGCCATGAATGCCATATAAAGAAGGACTTTGAAGAAACCTGAAAAAAAGAGAGGAATATTCAATGAAGAATGTCTGAATATGTGATACACATAAATAAATATTATTTGCTGAACAAAACATTACAGTTACAATAAATTCATCCCAATTCTTCAACTCAGAATGGACAAACGATAAAAGTACACTACACTTTCATTTCTAAGGTCTCTCTTTGTTTTTGTGTTCAACATTTTTACTGTTTAAATCTTTATGATGGTTAGTTTTGTAAAGCCCATTGACGCTGTTGCACAATGTGCTGATAAGATTATTATTATCATTATTATTATATAATATTAATGAAAGAAATTTCACAATCTACATGATGTACTCTGTGATTCATTTCAAGTTTACATCAGTTATTTTGTATGTATTGTAGTGAAATTAGGGCAGCGCCCTCAACCATGGCCCCGAGCGGTATGCAAAAAGGCCAAGCTAGGGGGTCCGAAAAAGCCATCAATTAGTGATGTATAAAGTTAGTTAGTGAAGAGCGACTGAAGACACAGCACATATACAGTGCCTGGGAGTAAAGTCCTGGAAATCCTCCAAAGTAACCCTGGGATGTCATATAGGAATTCCTCGGATCTGGGACTCCAAACCTAGGACCTCAACGAGAAAAACCTTGGAAATTGCTGTGTCGTCACTTCGCCCAAAGATTCCAAGAATATAGTTGGTAATAATATTCTCATATACCTATAATAAACTAGACCCACAATCGGTTGTCACAGTGTAGAAAGGGAAAACTAGTTTCACTATAGTATGAAAGGACTGGACAAAGTCTGATGAAAAATATATACCTATCATCACACAAATTACAATTGAATGAAAGTCACAGTTTACATCTTGTACATCAACAGTGCGCCCTCTTATGAAAGACTACATTTTTGGTACAGGGTCAAAATGATAACACTGTCACCACACAGTATGGGATATAGGATCATCAAATTTATGCGAGTCACAAGAAATTGCAATGTTACATGTAAGGGTGTGCAAAATATTGGCTGTATATGAATACATACATGTACACATGTAACTTTTCAGTTCAAATTCAGTAACTCAATACTAGTCACTTACCCATAAAAAGTTCAGTATATAGAAGATAAACAGCTTTATTTTCCCATGGATTTTCACTCTGAAGGTCTATGGTGTGTAGCACATACTTGAAGAATACATTCATGACAATAATCAACAAAATAGCATACTGTGAAAAGGAAGAACAGACAAAATAATGAATGGTATTATGTAGTTTTACATGTACATGTTGAACCAAACAGTATTTTCCAAAGACATAGCACAAAAGTGCAACTTCTCTACACATACTACAACCATCCAGGCTTACAGTGATACTATATTTTTTACAGTGTCTTCTGTAATTAATTAATATAATGTCCAAAATTATACAAATGTGAGTATAAACACAACACTACTCATTCAAAAAGTGTGTAATGTGCCATTTCTTGACTTAAAATGTGTGGATTATGTCATAAAGAATGTAAATGACCTCAATTATGAATTTTACCCACCTCAAAACCAAACACCAGCTGAGCTGTAGCACCTCTGGTTATTGTACTGTAATATGCATGGTTGATAAAAAATGCATCGAACAATGCTAAAACTGCAAGCAGTGCTGCAAATAATAACAGACAGAAAATACTTGTCAAAATATACATTCTTTGTGATACATGCACACTACCACACACATACACTGGTATATTTTGTAATCAAGCACAAATACATGTCCAGCATATAAATTTAACGATAATACATGACACATTTGTTACATCCCTAAGAGAACACAAGAAAAAAATGCTGCATGTGTATACACATGTAATTTTATAAATATATACTGTATATCCACATTCCACATTCACACATACATGTACATATCCTGCATGTACTTCTATATTTAGATATACATGTACATAATAATAACGTTGGAATCTTATATACTGCTTTCCTATGCTGTGCTCTAAGCACTTTACAATTATAGTACCCTGGCTCGGATCAGAACCGCACAACTTTAGTCTTCCTCAACTCCCCGGGGAGCATACAATCCATTGCAGCCATTTAAGCGCATAGGATTAAAGCCTTCACATTGAAACCTACATCCTACCAGGTCCCCAATTATACAGCCGGGTTGACTGAGGCACAGTCGGGGTTCAAATCTTGCCCAAGGACTTTAGCCACTCAGAAACAAACAGCAGGCAGCGACAGGACTTGAACCTGCAACCTGTACATTCCAAGCTGGTCACGCTAACCATTCACCCATCATGACTCTAGTTAACATTCAGTTAACTCCTACACTAAGACTGAACCTTATAATCTAAAGTACATGTACATGCAGCACAAGTAAAAAAATATTCATCCTTTTCTCTGACAGCTATCAAGACATAGATTTTTTACTTGGACAAAATATTCATACAAAGCAATTTACATGTAGAATATTGTATCAACACTTACCCATAACTCTTAAATGGAAAACCCAGGTTATAACAGGACTTCTTTCCATCTGAAAAGAAGTGTTTGTGTTTAGATTTATTTCTTTACAGGAGGACAATAAACCTGAGCAACACTGAAATATATTCAGACATTGAAAACTATGTATGTACAGTATAGACAAGTTTTAAATCCATATCTCTTACTATGCAACCAATATGTAGTGGCAGGAAGTACAGGAAGTGAACAAGGTTGAAGGGTCCAGTCAAAAGCTCTTAGTAAAATGTAATGCTTTTGTAACTCTATTTGTGTGAAATTGGCTTAATAAACAATTTAAAACAAGTACTCAAGTTATTTACCATAGAAATTTTTTAATAAAAAAAGGGGAGCTGGGATGAGTTCAGGGAATGGCATTATTAATAAATTATGAGGCTCTGAACCTTTGAAACAGAGTGATAATGTTCCTTTATGCAAATTTAGACTGTGCAATCTTTATCAGGAGCTTGATGTTTTTACGACTATACATGTACATGTAGTATGGAATAATGCACTATACTTTTCTGAACTGGAATATGCTTGTAGGCTTGATTCATTATTGCAAAAAATTAGTCACTCTTTCAATTATTTATTTGTGTTATTGCATTTTATCATACCTATTACTATTTCAAAAGTGATATGTACATGTATATATGTGTATGTACGTGCTGTTGAGAGGTCAATGCCATTTACCAGAGTTGAATTTGTCTGAAAATGCAAATAAATGGTAACAATTTATACACTTACATAATCTACCCTGTCCTCTCCTAACCAGTGGAAACACTTCAAAAATAATAAGAATGTAAACATAGCTACAAATCTTGGGCTGAAGTCTTCGCGAAAAACAGTAAATGCTAAGCAGGTTTCTGTAACAGCGTACCAGGACCTCTCTATGAGATGCTGTCGAAAGAAAAAGCAAAAACATTGTTGGTTTTGTGGAATCTGTTCACTAAATCTTGGAAAATGCATATATATATGTAATATCAGTAATTGAAATGATCACAATATCATCATACATGAAATAATGTATATGTATCACAATGATTGCAAGATACTGATTGAGTAGTGACACATGTACAAGTAGAATATAAGTAATAACAAAATGTATTTACATTGAGTACAACATGTATATAACAAGTAATAATAACATGTATATTAGTGATCGCTGTTTTTCTTCATTTTTTTCCCAGACATTATGAACACTGTTAGAACACTTATCATATCAAATCTGCATGCTTGTATATATATATATATATATATATATCATATATATATATATATATATATATATATATATATATATATATATATATATATATATATATATATATAGTTTTGGTAGTACTGGAACTCTTTCTTGGGTGTAACTCGGAGTTTCACGCATATTGCGATCATCAGACACTCGCTCTGCCACTGCGGTATAGAGCACTGTCTTATAGCAGATTGATACTCACCGAGTTATATATATATATATATATATATATATATATATATATATATATATATATATATATATATATATATATATATATATATATATATATATATATATATATATATATATATATATAAATGATATAATTTATAATAGTAACCACCTTACCTCAACTTCTGCAGGCCTTAGTTGCCCGAAAAACATTTTTCTGAAAAGCTTGCCAAGAAGTACAATAATAACAAATGCCTGTAGGTACAAAACCTGAAGTAAAGGAGGAAAAATGACAATATAAATTAATAGTTATGCCAAGAAATACAATATGCGATAGTGGATCACTGGAATAGAATTAACATCTGTACATGATAAAAGACCAACAAGTACCAAGAATCTTAAACATACCAGCAGATGTTGTATCAAGACTCAAGTAAGTTCCGTTTACATCCACGCTACAATACAAATGCTTGGTACTACTATACCATAGACAGATCCTACACGAGGGTAGGGTACTAGTACTAACTACATTTCTCAAAATACAACTGCTTTAGTAATACGGTACCACTGCACTGAACACCGAGTGTAAATGTCGAAGACTATAACTCAGCAGGCATTTCATTGAAAACTCCTGATTCAGGATCTGGCATGACATAAACAAAGATATGTTTGTAGTGGCAGACATCACTTGATATAGACGTAAATAAGTACTAACGTTACAGTTATGGCATGTGAAAATTGATTTGTAGACGTTGCAGATTCCGTGCAACACTCACCGCCATACTTGGGTTCGACTTCGTTAAATACACGACAGACGGATAAAACTGCTTTTTCTGGTAATATGCATGGCCTATAACAGCTCCCGTTAGTGCAAGGCTCCCAAATGTCAGTGCCAACGATCGCATATTTACAGTTGTGGCAAACATAGGCACAATTAAAGAGACGAAGATGTAGCTATTTTTCACTTAGCATCTGTAGTACAAAATGGCGACGTATACAAGATAACTTCCGGTTTCCATATATGGAAATTACCCTTATATGGCAAAACGGATTGTGTGGCTATCGTTGATTGGCAGAAGGACCCAGCAGCAGACGACATACGCGAGGCGCCAGTTTCAAGTACGACGTTTCCCAGTCTACTACAGGGAACAGAATGTCTGTTTGTGTACAGAAAAATCCGTATATATCACCTCGCCATTCCTGTTTCTTCGAGGGCTACAAGTCTTTGCCATCCTTTGAAGAGACATTCTGGAAGGAGCGGGGTATATTTGAAGATATCAACGAGTTCACAGATGAATCCAGATCGGATATCGGAGAGACTGCTGAAAAAGTACAGCGTCACTCACTGAACTGCAGTCCAGCTTCTCGTTTAGTGGTATACATGCCAGACGACAGTCAAAATGTGTTAAATGCAAGCCACAGCGAATCAAATGACCATCGATGTACAGCTACGCAACACCATCATGTCACAAAAGCAAAACAATCAAAAGTAAAACGCACGCGACAGGAATCTGGCTCAGAGATAGACAGAACACAACTATTTTCACCACCAAAGAGAGTGAAGAACAGCAACACTGTCACCGTGAAATCAAAGGAGATGTCGGCATTTTTTAGATTATTTGGTAAGTAAATATAGATTATCTTATCAATGTCATATTACATACTACTCATGCCGCAAAGCAATGAAATGATGGACATACATGTAATGTAATAGTTCAAAATACAGTACAACAATAGTTATAATTTCGGTAATGAAATTTAGCAAACTTGGTGAGTTGGTCAGGTATCATATGAAAATCTTGTGAAATGATTGGTTACAATAATATACAATCAATCTATGGTTTAATATATTGACCATTGATTCATGGGCCCGGGTGCACGGGTGTATCAAAGTTTACATGTGAAGCTCTCCAGAATCCACACGTACACACATTACGTCTATTTAGGCTATTACAAAATATAATTGATCACTAACAAAATTTGAGCAGGTCTCCTTTTTTTGTATAACTATGCAACATTTATCCTTCTCCAAATTGTGGCAAAAATGGCAGAAAGTGGACCTCTTTCGGCTTATTGTGTTATTGTTTTACAGAATTTTAAAATCAATATCCCCATACATCAAGGAGCAGAGAAGTAGTCCCTATAACATTGTCAAATCATTGAGAAAGAGTTTTGCGGTTGTACATAACATGAATTATGACTGTAGTTTACCTGCTGGATAATTTTTAAATTCAAACGTGGCAAAATAAAACCTTGCCAATTGTCAAAAGATTCATGTACAGTAACTTAAACATCACATCAAATCAAAGTATATGTACTTGTTTAGCAAAGATGTCATGAACATATTTTCTTTGGGCAATGGCATTGGTAAAAGTAAATGTGTGATTTTTTTTATTCACAGATGATGAAATTATTCAAGAATTTCTGGATATGGACAGGTGCTCAAGAATATCTGATAGGGTAAGTTTGTGCTGTATATTCAGAACATTAATTTTACAATGGCATGTACCTTTGACATCGGTGCTACTGATTTCAAAGTTTTTCAGAGATTTGAAACATAAAGTTACTGTGCATCATCACTTGAAATTTTGGCTTATTTTGCACTTTCCAAAACAGTATTTTCTCTTTTTTGATTTGATATATACTCCTTGATTTATTCATATCAGCATGGAAAGGGTAGAAAATTACACACTTGCCAGGTACATCCAAAAATATTGGCCTGATAAATTAGATTGGTATCTGTCGGCATTGATCTCACTGTTTGTAGTTGTACACTGATATAGGAGTCTCTCTGTGCTTAATCTCATGTTACTACACAGGGGCTTGGAATTGGCCATATTTATTTACATATAGTTGTTTTTGTTTAATTTCTTTATTTACAAAAAATTGTTTATGTTTACTAGTTTTTTTACTCTTGTAAAATATCTGCCCTACAAAGTGCCGTGTAATAAAGTAATGATTTGAAAATGTGGTGTTGTGTTTTTTAACTTGTTCTTTTGTTGGTTTTAAAAACCAGCTTTGCTATGAATACCTTATTAAATTATTAATGAGTTTGTTCTACTGCATGAGCACCCTCAACCAGTGACCCTTCTCATCCCCACTCACCATGAAAAAGACTGCTAATTATATGGTGATCGGGACTGAGGAAGGGTCAGTGGTTGAGGGCACTCAGTAGAACAAACTCATAAATAATTAATAAGGTAGTCATAGTAAAGCTGGTTTATTAAAAACCAGCAAAAGAAGAGTTTAAAATTGATTTAGAAAAAAGACAACCCACCAGCTTTTCAAATCATTAGTTTATTACATGGCATCTTGTTGGGAAAGATATTTTTAAAAAGCAAAAAAAAAAAAAAAAAATTGAAATAAATATGGCCAATTTCAAGTCCTGGGGTTTCTGGAATTATCTGTTATCTGTTGTAGGTGTAACATAACATAAACATGTAAGACTCCTCAGCTCGTGGGTGCAATGGAAAGTGAAGTACATGTATAATGATGAACATCCAAATTGCAATTGTTCAGGCATTTTGGAAATATAACTTTTCTTGCATGTCTTCAGGTATATCAAACTGTTGAATGCAATGTAAACCATTTTCAGACTTCATATGGCTAGAACACCCCATAAAATTTCTGGTCTATATTGTTTGAGAACGATGACAAAGTACTTCAACTTCATCATCCAGTTAACAAGGAAAAGATTCCTTGCTATTGTTCCAGTTGTTCAGAGTTCATTTCTGTAATTTGCCAAGCACTGTAATGAGGACTTATCTAGGAAATGTTGGTTTAGGAAGTACAACCTTTTTAATAATTAGGCATTCAGGACTCTAACAGAGTGATTTCATCATTTTTCATCCATGTGTACAATTACAGAGGAAATAGAACATTGTCGACACGCCCTCTTATGTCAACTGGACAGGGCAAAGAGGATACTAGTCAGCTGGTAGTTACATTTGAACTGATACCAGTGAATATTTAATGAAAGTAATTTTATTTTCTTAGTAACATTCACCATGTTAATGTTTTGACAATAAAGGATGAGTCATCCTTACTGTTGAAGATATAGGAAATAAAATTAATAGTGTTTTTTTTTGGATATCTTTTTTTGTAGTACTTACTGGCAATGGTTTTTGTATACTTCAAAAGAGCTGATTATCAAGTCAAGCATTATTCAAGAATGAACTTTTTTGTCGCTTTGTAAGTATCACAGTTCCATGTGTACAGGTATACACATTCATGAAAACATTAAATTGACCTTTACATATATGTAAGTATTGGCTATATATAATCATTTGCCTGGCTTATCAAGTAAACATACAGCTTGTGTGTTTTGTAATCTATGATATTGAACAACACTATGATCACCAAGAACAAAATGTTTGGACTACACACAATTCACACTTCAACTGTAGATCCTATATCATCCATGCTTCAACTCAGTTCAGGCCAGGTCAGGACAAAATTATGAATTTAAAGCATGAAAATTGTCTGCATACAATTTACAAACAGTGTACAATTAATTGTTCATGTTTGGGTGAACAAAATATACTAGAAGTAGATCTCCGTAGCTATACAACATATTCATGAAAAAAGGAAAACTTGATATTAGTACATTTGTACTATACTATATATTTTAACAATTTGGGCAAAATGCATTCACTTTAAAAACTCTGGTCTACAGAACTGTAGATCAGGTCTATCATTACTTTGTAGTGGAGATGGTGTTTGTAGAGCACCATCACTTGTTACAGAGTGTGTGTGTTTTGTGCTCCTGTACCCATATCAAAATGCCATGGATGTTGACTGGACATTTGACATATTTTAGTATGTAAACTAAAATTCAAAACTGACATTGTAAGTTTGCAAAGTGATATGAATGTCAAAAGATGATGATATATGTGATCATTTGGCTGTTGCTATGGGCGTGGTCTTGTTGCTAGACATATTTGCATACATTTTTTGAATGTCTGTTCACTTGTCTATTAATCCCTGTTATCTAAATTCAAAACTGACATTGTAAGTTTGCAAAGTGATATGAATGTCAAAAGATGATGATATACATGATGATATGGCTGTTGCAATGGGCGTGGTCTTGTTGCTAGGCACATTTACATACATTTTTTTGAATTTTTGTTCACTTGTCTAGAAACCCTGTTGTTATCTTTTAAATACACCATCATTTGGCTGGTGCTATGGGTGTGGTCATGGTTGCTAGGGGTATTTGCATACATTTTTTGAATGTTTACTCACTTGCCTACCAGATGATATTGCTATTTGACCAAAACATACTGCCATTTGGTTGTTGCTAAGGGTGTGGTCATGGTTGGGACAATTATGTCAAAATGTTTTGAAGAAAATCTGCAGAATAACACTTCTAGAAACATCTCACCAAGTTTCAGTCTCATTGACCAAGTACTTTTTGATATATAAATTTTTGACCAAAATTCACATTTTGCACCTAATTTGCATATCATCGATGTGATCATTATATGCTTAATATTTCTTCATCTATACACCCCCAGATGCATCCCCATTAGATTTCAGCCCAATCTGCTCAGTAGTTTTGGAATAATAGATTTTTGACCAAAAAGACAATTTTTAGCCCTAATTTGCATATCACTGATGGACTCATCAGGTCATGAACAAATCTTAGTCTAAACGCCCCTTAAAATGTTCCAACCAAATTTCAGACTGATCTGCCCAGTAGTTTTTGAGTTTAAGTTTTTTGACCAAAATCACACACTGATGGTATGATCATTTTGATTTTAACAATTTCCCAACTAGACACCCAAGGTAATACACCCACCATGTACCAAATATGGCAATAGGTCCAGCGGTTTTTGACTTTTAGTCATTTATACACACACACACACACACACACACACAGACAGACAGACATCCACACAGACAGACAGACAGACAGACAGACAAACACTTTGCCATGCCTATAGCACTACTGAACCTTATAAGTTCAGTTGTGCTAAAAATCTACCTACCTAACTTATTCTAAATTGAATGTAATCGGAACCACACAATTTTTTTTACACCTTAACTCCACTGCATCTTTTTCATTCCTTTGTAACTTTGCTTTAAAATGCATATTGTGTAGTTTTCATTTATAATTGAGAGAGAGAGAGAGAGAGAGAGAGAGAGAGAGAGAGAGAGAGAGAGAGAGAGAGAGAGAGAGAGAGAGAGAGAGAGAGAGAGAGAGAGAGAGAGAGAGAGAGAGAGAGAGAGAGAGAGAGAGAGAGAGAGAGAGAGAGAGAGAGAGAGAGAGAGAGAGAGAGAGAGAGAGAGAGAGAGAGAGAGAGAGAGAGAGAGAGAGAGAGCACTGACGGTGAACTTCTCTTACAGGTACTTGGCACATGATATGGAAGAAGATGAAGAAGATTACAAATATGAATTATTTCCTTGGGCCTTGGGTTTAAAATGGAGAGATAAATTTCCAAGTTTTTTGAGGAAGAGAGATAGATTGTGGAAAGCAATTGATTACAGGGCAGTTGTCAGCCGGAAATCTTGTGAAGAGGTATGTTGATAAGCAAATAACAATGCCTCTTTCACTTTGTTGGATAAATACAATGTCATGAATGATGACTGGCAAATTAACATTAGATGAAAGAGACATACCATCAAACCAGAGTGACTATGGAGTTTCAATGAGGCAGTACAATGTTTTTTTACATCTCAAGTTTTCCGTTACAATCTACTTATCCATTTGAGAGGGACACCGAAGACCAACGATTGAGTGCAACACTTTTCTCCCAGGAAGGGGGTGGGGGTGTTACCATAAGTTTTTTGAGAATTACGTACTAAAATGCTCATCACAAGAGACAGTTGAGTGTTTCAATATACTATGAACATTTTGATATGAGCTCATTGGGTGGAAAATAAGATTTTATAATTTGGATACATGTTAATACTAATAGAAGATTTGGTACCCCTTTCATTTCAGGTCATTAGAATTAGGATGAAATATGTAATGCCATTCCAGTTTCATGTCTTTGTATGACTTTTTTGTACAATGAATACATTGAATTTATGAATGTCTATGTATTTATAATGACTTTGTCCTTGTAGGTTATGTCTATTACTCCAAATCATGTAATCTGGAATCGAGAACGCAAGGAGCACCATGCAGGTGCCATCCGAAGTTATGACAGATGTGATGATTTTGATGGTTTTCCACGGGGCCCAGGAGTCACACCACCTCACTGTTTTCAGTGTATGACCCCAGCTGACACAGAGGATATAAAACCTGATATAGAGGTTAGCAGTGGTGAAGACACCCCTGAAAGTGGTTATTTATACCTTTCATCATGCACTGATTCTTCAGCTGAAAGCCTTACTTCTTTGCGATGTAAGGGTAGTGCTCATGTTGCAGCTGGACACTTTAATATGCAAGGTATGTACACATTCTATCAAGTTGGTTGTGATTGCTGATCTCATGCTGAATTGCCATGAAAAGTCAATGCTATTCATTTCACACAGATTTTTTTGTACACCTATAATCACTAGCCTTGCTGTCAAATGCTATATAATTTCTGTTCAGTGCTAGATGGTAAGTAATCTAATCTTTCTTCTCATATCTCCTTGTCATTTAGGTTTGCGAGAAACTTTACACACTGTTCCAGATGACAGTTTCTTTTGGGCCCATGAAGAAGAGTAGTAACTATAAAATTACAGCGACTGAAATGCAAGTCATCATTCATTGCAAGACAATTTATTTTAAACTGCTTTATTCACGGACTGTTTTAACTGATATTTAATAGACAAAAAAAAGATGAGCTTTTAAAAGTACATTTTACACAAAGTACATCACTGAGCTTACACTTGGTAGATTTTAAATTAAGTATAAAATAAACTAAGTTAAACATGTGCACTGAAAAAACGTCACGTGATCCTATAAACAATGCTGGGTAGACAGTGAAATGCACTATTATAATGAGTTCCTAACACAACTTATAAAATATTGGATTTTAACATATTTATTTGCATGCATTTTAACTTGGAGAAAAGAGTAAGATTTGATATCTTGCTTTTGGCTCACTTATTGTAATTGCTGTTTTAAAGATAACTTAATATAGTTGCATATTTCTGGCACTTGCCATTTTAAAGATCACTGAGAAAGATTAAGGGAAATGTAAGTGGAGTTTTTAACAATTATTTATGATATTTAATATTTCACTGCAAGAAGTATGTTATGAATTATGTATACATCACAATTACATTTTTTTGTACATTTTAAGCCACTTTAATTTTCAGTCCGATGCAAATTTTAATTGTTAGTTGATTTTTTGGCAAGGCATGCAATTAGTTTTCTTCACATGTCTTCTGCCATCATTCTTGACATTTTCTGAGTTTCAGTAAGAAAGCTACGAAAAGAATAGGACAAACATAATTATGCAAAATACATAGGAAAAAAACAACTTTCAAACTGTTACAGTTGGGTTGGAAACCTCGATCTATATTTTTCATTTTGAACAGTGTGAAAATGTTGCTCAAATAAGTTGCAGTTATGAAAGTTTGATAACTAACATTGAATTTAATGTTTTCTGTATGTTTTCTAGATATAACATAATTTTGTTATCATACTCAAAAGTTTGCCTCTGTCTACATTGGAATTGAATTAGAAATAAAAAGATTTGTTTATTTAAACTTATTAGCACAAGGCTCTTATTTGCCTAATGTAATATCAAAGAAATCATACTAAATAGTGCTTTACGATTTGGATTTTGAACAAACGTGTACCTTCCAATACATCCTCTACCTAAAAGTATTGGTAAACTTTCAAATGATATGTATAAAACAAGAGGAATGTTTGGGTGATGTTGTTCTGACATTTTATTCAGTAAGAGCACATTGAAACTCACTACATATTTGCAAGGAAAACTACAATCTCCTGTCAGTTATATCATATGAGGGAATTTTGGTTCAGAGAAAACTTATACACAAGAATATCTAAAGCATACCTGTGTGTGGATGTTGCCAGTATGTTGGCTTGGCAAGATAAACTGGGCCATTATCCTCTGCACTCTCTGCACTAAATTCTTCATCAAATTCTGTAAAACAAAATTTGGCAATCAAGTTGGAAAATGACATTTGTGAATTTGACAAACGTATACAAAATTATTTTGATGAAATGACAGTGGCTTATTTGCACAATAGTCTACATCACTTGTCAAACTTGCACTTTAATATGGGATTGATATGAAAACAACATACATGTGCAAGTCAATGCAGGGAAGTAGATAAGTGCTGGCTACTTTCAGTAACTCTCCATTGACTTGTTAAATATATACTTTGTCATATGTATACAGTACATAGATGGCAAACTATCCATCGCTATAAAGTCAGGGATGTACACAATTTTAGTGACAGAAGATCAAAAATGTTTTTGATAGGTGGAATTAGGTATGCAAAGTGACAAAGTGACTGCTCTGTGGGGAAGGGTGGTTAGGCATACAACGCGACTGCTGTGTGTGTTTATGTGTGTGTGTGGTGGGGGGGGGGGGGGCTCCCATTGTTTGGACTTTCTTAATTGAGAGGACCCTTGGAAAACCCGAAAGTTTGTAATTCCATGGTTGCTATCAAAGAAGGCTCTACAACAAAGGCAAGGAAATGAATGATTTATTTTGACCCTCCAAAGCCATGGCGCCAGTTGAAGTCAATTTCCAAAGCTAAACTTAGATATATGTAGTACATACATGCTTTTCATTACATTACACGGCCATTTTCAAGATAAGTTTGATTTTGGGGGAAATGTTCAATACGATCAAATTATGATTGAAAGTTTCATCAAGTCAAAAACACAAAATATTTAAACATTTCAAAAGAATTATTGATGTTTCAGAATTTTTTCAGTCGGAAATTTATTGTTGACAGTTTTTTTTCCCACCTGGCTATTTTGTACATCCCTGAAAGTACAATATGTAGCAAAATTTACACCTTAAAAAACAGACATAAACTCAGCTTATGCTTCTTTTGCTACACATTAATCATATACCTGATGATGAATAATCTGAATTGTTTATTTCTTCTGTTTCACTTTGAGTTTTTTGATGAACATCCATCTCCTCTTCAGTACTGCTTACTTTCTTAACAAGTTGTCCACTGTGTCGTTTAGCTTGTGCAACCAACCATGTTCTGTGTGTCACCTCCATCACTGTACTTGTCTCCAAAGGTACATTTTTAGAATCAATGTATGCCAATGTCTCAATGACTTGGGTGAGACTGAGAAACAGTGAAAAGTGGGGAGAGTATAAAGAAATTGTTCTTGTATAATATCGTGAACCAACGTCCTCCTTTGCTGAATAAATTTATGAAGTTTGATTGGCTAAATCGTTAGAACTTGTTCATGCACTCAAATGAGACTGTCTTCAGAGACATTTTGTACAATAGAAGCAGTACTTTGAAATTATCACTTTTCGCAATGATTTCAAAATTTTGGATTCAGCACAGCACACAAATTTTATACAGCTATGAACTCAAAACTAAAATGTCAGGTTTGAAAATGTTACTGAATATTTGGTATATGATATTATTCTTCTGTTCAAAAATGCACATTCTTACTCAGACAGTCACTAAGCTCATGATAAACCAACCTTTAATGTACATGTTCTAATCCCATTTCCCAAAGTGAAGTGAATTGATATATAACCCAGATATTACCTCCCACAAGTTTCAAATAATTGGTTATTATAGTGTGCCAGTCCTTTTTGTTCCTTTGTAATTTTGCTAGTATGTCAGCAGAAATATAAGGAGTGTGTTTACTACTTGAGAGAAACTATGTGCGATAAGTTGCGTATCCAATCTCTAAGTCTCAACTGTGCCAGAAAACATATAACTTTATCTGATTATTGTCACTTACTTTGCCATATATATAGCTACTGCTCTCCCAGCTTTTAGTCTTCTTGCAACAAATGGCATAGCAAGGTGTGGGTTTTCCATATCTATTATAGCCTGTATGACAGAGGATAAAGTATTTTGTAAATCCATTATCAACACAAAATATATTTCAGCTAAAAGTTCACCACTGAGTTGACTCTTGTAGACTGTAAAATCTTTGGTGGCAATCTACACACTTCACTTGTTGTAAAGAGAATATGCAATATGCCACCTTTGACTGTAAAGAGAGTATGGAGAGTGCCAGCTATGTTTGACTGCAATTTCAAGCACAACTGAACTGAGGTCCAGTGTGCTATAGGCATGGTGAAATGTGTGTGTGTGTATGTGTCACTGTGTGTGTGTGTGTGCGTGTGTGTGTGTGTGTGTGTGTGTGTGTGTGTGTGTGTGTGTGTGTGTGTGTGTGTGTGCGTGTGTGCATGCGTGCGTGTGTGTAAATGAGTTAAAAGTCAAAAACTGCCAGACCGCTTGCCTTGGCATTTAATGGGGGACATTACATAGGACGTGTAGATGGAAAATTGTTCATATAAAAAATGATTGCATCAGAGATGTGCATTTTGGGTCAAAAAATGATATTTTTTGGTCAAACAACTTTAACTCCAAACTACTGGGCAGATTGGATAACAACATGGATAGGTAACCAAGTGAATAAACATTCCAAAAATGTATGCAAATATGCCAAGCAACAACCCCACGCCCATAACAAAAACCATATATAGCTGTGCTATAACGCTGTTGGCACAATTTTTGTATGATTGTATGATTTTACAATCTCCAATTGTGATTGACTAAAGCTTTGCCTAGAACCTTTTTTCTGGACAGAAACATGCAAAGTATACACTTATATTGTCAATAAGCTAAAAACAAGTTAACCATGCCCAATCAGCTATATCAAGTAAACTACACTCAGTGGTCTATATATTTCTCACCCCATCAAATGTCAAGTTGCCTAGTGTTTCTTCTCCATCTTGTAACCGCTGGTGATGAAATATTACATTAGATGGCCATCGGTTTCCATCGTGACTAAGATTCCATGATTGTAACCATCTGTGGAAATTCTTCACAGCTCGGCCATGATGCTTTTCATTAACCTCAAAGGAATGGACATGTCCAGTATGGCCAACTACAAAATAAACAAAAAGAAAGATACAGTATAGTATCTCCCTTAGCAACAAGACAGCAATCCTGAAACATTAGTCATTTTTTTCTAGAATGCAATCCTAACAATATATTGTTTCTTCCTTGGTTATGACTCAATATAGATTTAACTTTGCTTATTTTCATCATTTGCTAAAAGACCCATTATGGAATAGGAATAAAATTTAGGGGTGAAAAACACTGTTCTCTGGTAGAGTTATAGAAAAAGTAGGTCCTAAAACTGAAGAATGACTCTATTTGTTTCCCCTATGGTGTCATTGATAAGGTGGTAGTAATCCTAGACTGTGGGAATCAAACATAATATGGGTGACAAACACAGTTGCCTGGCACTGGCAGAAAAAACTAAGTCTAGTATCTTTGTTGGTTGCCCTGAACAATCAGCAGAGACACTATGCTACGAAAAAGTTGGTCCTGAGCAAAAGAATAGTCCTATGTGATTTTCCTGGCTCTAATGATAAGGTTATACAGTACAGAAACTAAGTATGGGCAATGTTTTTATGAAGGGCAATAAGTGTAAGCAAAATAACCTGAGTCAGTCATGTTGTTACTGGAATGTACCAATCATAAAATGTATGGTATAACCACAGGGCTCAGCGTGCATGTAATTGATAGATCGATCGATTGATCGATTTATTGGTTGGTTTATTATTTGGTTGAATGATTGACCAATTAAATGATCAATTCTTGTGGTGCAATAAAACTTATTTTGTGTGTGATATTGATCAATTGACTCATTGAGTTTTGTGGTGATATTAAACTTTTTTTTTCCCCTGGCTCCTTTTCTCTCTTTCAGCTGTATGTAATTCTCTCCTTATTGACTAAATAAAGACACCTTGTCCATTCTTCTCCTCTTATCTAAATTAAAATACCCATAATCTTATCATTGGCAGAGATCACTTACATTAACAGTTTGCTTTATCTCTCATCTTCTGGGAGATTATCACACTCATTTATGCATTAACTACTTCCTACTAGTGTGTGCATAATTGACTGTTTGTTCAATGTAATAATCTCCTTGAAGATTTGACATAAAGTAAATTTTCACAGTAACTGATCCATGCTAATTATGAGATTAGGGGTGTTTTAATCATTCAACCAAATAATGAATCAATCAATAAATCAATCAATCAATCGACTGATCAATCAATTACATGCTTGCTGAGCCCTGTGGTATAATAATACTGTATTGGAAACTATAAATACCAGTTTCACCCAGTCTGTCCCTTTCTGTAACTGAGTTTTCCAAATCAAAGCAAAAACACTGATAAGGGTTCAATTGTTGTTACCTGCTCTTGAAAGAAATAATGTCATGCCACCAGAGCCAGCACCAGCTTCAAGTATAGTGTCACCAGGATTAGCATCAATAAGCATACTCATAGTTATACAGTCCTGGTAATGATTCAAAGAAGCAATTATATAAGATGACGTGGGGATAATACAGTCAGGACATTTATACATGTAATACTTAGTAATAATATATCAGACAGCATTGGTTATAGTATCATAGCATTTCCTTACTTACAGATTAAGCCATGATATTTTGTCTTGTCAATGGTCATGCTTACACAGCATAAAAAATGAAGTCATAACTATTACTTCAACTTAATTTCACTGATGCAAATAAAAAATTAATCAATTCTATGGGACCAACCATGGATTAGATTTTCCCCATCAGTCAAAATGCTAAGAGTTTAAGATTATTATACCATACACGACTTGAGCCAAGTTTAATGAAAGTGTGGAATATATACTCTGGTCGTTCTACCTCTATGTCACAACAACGAGTGTCTATGTCACTGGTTCTGCTGTGTTCATAATATGATTCAAAACATTCAAAATTGCACCATTTTTCCTGATTTTTCTTTGATATTACTGGTGGTGGTATCATTATGTCATTCTCAAATATATCATTCATGATCAGCCAGAAAATATTTGTGTCCTAATGGCTGTCACTATGAGTCTAGCGACAAAGCGACAAAGACACCTTATAGGTCATTCATATTTTCCTTGGCTGAACAAACAAAAATATTGGGGATTAAGGTCGAAATATCCAACATTGTTTTACCTTAGGATAAGAGATGACAGGGGTCCTCTTCATGTAAAGGATGTAATCTTCTAAAGTTGCCCTATGGAGTGAAACCTTCATACCTCTACTTGATATGAAAACATCTCCCGGGTATTTACCAATAATGTCAACATGTTTGATAGCGCCATGTTTTGTTGTAAAACTTTTGGATGCATCAAGGTTAAACATTAATTTCATATATTCATGTCTTTTGGTGTTCTCTCTCTCTCCCACAACTAGTTCTCCAGCCATGAATGGCACACCTAGGCTGGCGTTATCAGCCTCACTCTCATTATCACCATTCTGGGAAGGAAAGGAGTCAGAGAATGTTTCATCTTGTTGCCTGGCAACTGATGGGTCAGAAGATGGAGAGGACGTTTGGTGTACTTTTTCATCAATACCTTGTATTGTAGCATCACTTCTATTTTCCTTGTCACCTGCATAGTTTTCGAAGCTGTGGTTCTCTGTACTATCTTTGTCCTTTTCTTGTTTGAAAGTATTTGCTACTTCCTCGTCAGCTTGGAAGTTTTGGGGGAGCAATTGACTGACTCTGTCAAAAACTGATAGTGTTGTTCTGTACCGCGCCCTCTTCAAACCAGAAAATCGGCTCACTGGCTTACTTTCAGGTGGAGCCGTAGAAGAGTCGCTGTTAGTGGCGTGTGTGCCTTTCCTATTCTGTATGAGATGTCCATTACATGTTTTGTCATTGCATAGATTTGAACAAGTTTTCAGACGACGACTTTGGCGGAAACTTAAGACACACTTACTGTATTGTCTACTTAGCAGAGGAATCGCTAATCTTCTTGATGCCATTTTACAATCGTTTTGAGCATATAAATGCTGCGCAGGAATGCGATCAACAACGGAGTTATCCTCAGCTCATGCCAAAGTCATGCATGCTGATGCAAAGGGAATCCCCAGGTCATCTAGTCTGCGCATGTCTGACGACCTTTAAGTTGATTATCATTAATTCGAAGAACGAAATCGTTGTATTTATTGCTACATGTTTTATACAACGTCCACCGATTGTGATAATTACAGATATAGTGTAAAAAGGACGAATTTGTATCACTTTTTGACCGGTTTGAAAGCGAGTCAAAGGGTTTCCCTGCGTAGACAATATGCGCAGTCCACGATTCGTTTGAGTAAACGTGGAGTTCATTGTGTGTGGATGTGTCTGCTTCGCGACCAGTTATAAATTGAATTTTTTGTATAGTGTAAATAACCATCAACGAATGTCCAGGTGAAGAAAACTACGTAATGCGTTGGGTTTACTCTGTCTAAGCGAATCAAGTAGAATCGGCCATAGGCATCGAAACATTTCATCTGGAACGATTGTTTTAGACTCACACCGTTTGATTCTGGTAGTGCCCACGTCATACGCCTAGGCTAGAAGGTGATCCCAGCTGTTTATCAACCAGGCCGTAAAGTCAAATATCACAACAGGAAACAGATCACAGGTCTTCTAACAAGTCGGTGTCTCATCGAAGGCTACGCTACATACCACAGTTCTCCCGTCAAATAGTGTTACAAGATAGTCCGATAATATAACATAATATGTTAACCATTAACAACATACAAATGTAGATTTTCAGTTGTTCAGTCCAACAGGTTATACGGATCAGTGGAAGTCAACGCCCAAAAGAAGTTTCGTTCAACGAGGACGAATGTTTACGAGGGTTTAGAAGAAGAAGAAAATGGTTGAGAGAACTCGAAAATATTCCGAACATGTTCAGACACTTTTTTTGTTATTATATATAGGCAACTGCTGGTGTGGTGACGTCAAACCTAAGAATGAAATATATTTGCCTGATTATAAATTTTATCACAATCTTCAAAGGATAGGACAACACATAGAAGAGATAGTTTCCAGGAACCCAACTTATTTAAGACTTGACATGGAATATATCTCAAGGCAAGGAAGGCCACAATATGTTGTAAGAATGACAAATTTTTCTGACAGCCACACTTTTTCTGGCTCCTATGTACTCTCCCAACATAAACCTAAAATTTTACTATCATTTGGAGAACATGCCAGAGAGTTCTTTCCTGTGGAAAGTGTGATTTATTTACTGCAGAACATCACAAGTGGGCTGACAGGCCTTAAGGGAAGCCCAGAGGAAACTTTCAGTAGAACGGTGCTATCAAAGCTAGACTTATTCATTGTTTCAATAGTAAACCCAGATGGGAGACATTATGTCGAAGAAACAGGCAATTATTGCTGGAGAGGTACAAGTACTGGAGTTGATCTCAACAGAAACTTTGATTGGCACTTTGGTGGCCGTGGAAGCTCAGGAAATTCAAAAGATGAAGAATACAGAGGTGTCAATGCATTTTCAGGTTGGTATACATGATTCCTCTTGATGTGTGTTCACTTCATTCCACTTTCAAGTCACCGTAATATCAACGAGTCTGCAAGACACAGACAGACATTTGTGCCACGCTATCAGCTAGCACTCAGCACTGGTTAAGAAGCCTGATATAGCTGAACAACATGATGTATATCTTACAGTCTAAATTTCAACATGTCTATAAAAAAAGCACTTCCCAAAGATCTACCTTTACTACAACTTTTACTTAAATTTTTTTACAGGGTTTTGACTTACTTTTTACTAGTGTCATAAAGTATGCATTCGAACACACACATAACAATGTATCTGTTGGTGTGGCATAAATTAAATGTAACATTGCACTTGGTGTAGGCTGTGCAGACCAGTGAGATATTTGTAATTGAAAGGCACTTGCAAACATGCACATACAGTCACTGCAAGACTAATATTATAGAGAAAGTTTATGGTGATGTGAAAAATTGAGAGATGAGGGTGGTTGATACTGGGATGACTTGAGTCAGAGATTAGGATGAGTTGAAATTAAAACAAAATGAATGTCACAGAATCTAAACCCCCCCCCCCCCCCCCTTACACTTTACAGACATTGACTCATACTTGGCAATGCATTTGTTTGTAAATTTAAGTCATTTATACCTTAGAAATGCTACTCTACAGTCTACTGCAGTGTTCTATTACATGCAGGTTGGTGAGAGATTGAATGATCTGTCATTGTGAGTGCTTCATTGACACTATCACTTACAAATGATGGATGCCTATACAATGATGACTCTTTCAGTCTAAGGTTGATGATTGAAAGTAGTGTTTCTTCAAGAGTCCAATATACTCTTTTTTCTGCAAAATACATGCAAGCCCCTGAGTGATATGTTCTGTCTCTGTATACTTACAGACTTTGCAAGCACTGTGTCAAGTTCTGACTTTTCCCCTTCATCTAGAATGACTGTGGCCAAAGTCATGCTGTCTTAAATACCTCCATTTATATTCACATATTTATTTTGAAAATAATATTGACAAAGAAATGTCAATGTTCACAACATTGCTAATCCTTAATGTTGATAAAATAGATTCCAAGCTTATGTCCACTCTCACTGACTGATGGACTATAGGTGTTTGTTGTCTGTGTGCTACTAAGTGTATCTATTTGACAATAATCATAGTGCCAATGCAACTTCCAGTCTATCCATACAGCTGTATCCATACCCAGGACTGAATTTTCTTTCATAGATTCTCTAATAATTTTGACTACGGCCATGACAACTTGACTTGCCAAACACATTTTCATACAAAAGTGTGTATAGACATAACCCATGTATGAAAATAGGAATGTCAAAACTCAATAAAACAGCAAGCAAATTATAAGTAGGCAAGGGTGTAATATGATATTACCTGAGTTGGTGGGTTGGTGTGGGATGGGATGGGGTGGGGTGGGGGGGGGGGTTCTCCCCTCATTTGAGTATATGCATATGTTGCTGCCCTTTGGGGTGCATTTTCTAGCCCTTTGGTATAAAATGGGATGTTGGGTTTGTTTTTTTTCAAGCTGAAGAGTTTAAGTTGGGTCCACTTAAATGTGGTCCATTGTCCTTTAGCAAATCATAACTGCCATTAATTGCACAAAAATGTTGCCTCGTAAGTAAAATGTATTTAAGTCTACACTTTCATCATTTTTTTAAAAAACTGGTAATGGTCTAAAATGGGTATTGATTTTTGGTCAAAGTGGGTCGACAATGGTGCCTTGAGTTTCTAGCACTGGCCACACACATCTACCAGAGCTGGCCACTTGTACCCCCTCCCCTATGGGGGGGGGGGGTCAAGTGGGTTTCAGGTGATTTTGGTAAGGAAATAGTAATAGTAATTATAATTACTACAGGGATTACCAGAGATTTTATGGGTTTCACAATGTGTATTGCAAACAAGCCTGTTTGTGTCCTACAATATCACTATGAGTTCATTTGCAGCTGAGTATGTGTGGGTCTGTATCTCATAAGCATTGTCTTCATGACATCATCATTGTCATGGTAAAGGTGTTGATATGTTTAAAAAGCTTAATAGTCTGAACCAGTTTATTTAAGCTTTTTAACATCAGGAAGTAAAATAATGACATTGTTGAAATTATTTCACTGTTTATTGATATATGTAAATGAACAATCAAAGTGAAGCTCAGGACTCTGGTCAACAGTAGAACAGCTGTTGTCTACAGCCATGTGTTTACCCATTGAAAGGCCTTGGGTTTCTGAGATAAATTTTACCATAGACAATGGAGCCTCTGCACTGTCTGTGATTTTATCTACCTTAACCTATCACTACTAAAGTAATACCATGGAAGTATTATACCTCCATGCTAATACTAAGTACTGACCAAACCTTTTCCTATACAGAATTATCAGTGCACAAGTGCAGTCCCAGTTGGTATCTCTACCACAGTCCCACTACCATTTCTTTTCGTGGTAAAATCTACCTAGGTTCCAGAGTCATTTTATCATTGTTCCCCACTAAAATTATGATATAATACATTAATATGTCCTGATTCTCCCTGTGTCTTTTCTGCTACTTGCATATACATCTATGGTACCATAGACTAGTACAATTGTGTTTTCTGCTACTTGCAGTATACATCTATGGTACCATAGACTAGTACAATTGTGTTTTCTGCTACTTGCAGTATTATAATACATCTATGGTACCATAGACTAGTACAATTGTGTTTTCTGCTACTTGCAGTATACATCTATGGTACCATAGACTAGTACAATTGTGTTTTCTGCTACTTGCAGTATTATAATACATCTATGGTACCATAGACTAGTACAATTGTGTTTTCTGCTACATGCAGTATTATAATACATCTATGGTACCATAGACTAGTACAATTGTGTATTCTGGTACTCACATATTACATCTATGGTACCATAGACTTGTACAGTTGTGTATTCTGCTACATGCATATACATCTATGGTACCATAGACTAGTACAATTGTGTATTCTGGTACTCACATATTACATCTATGGTACCATAGACTTGTACAATTGTGTTTTCTGCTACTTACATATACATCTATGGTACCATAGACTAGTACAATTGTGTTTTCTGCTACTTGCATATACATCTATGGTACCATAGACTAGTACAATTGTGTTTTCTGCTACTTGCAGTATACATCTATGGTACCATAGACTAGTACAATTGTGTTTTCTGCTACTTACATATACATCTATGGTACCATAGACTAGTACAGTTGTGTATTCTGCTACTTACATATACATCTATGGTACCATCGACTAGTACAGTTGTGTTTTCTGCTACTTGCAGTATACATCTATGGTACCATCGACTAGTACAATTGTGTTTTCTGCTACATGCATATACATCTATGGTACCATAGACTTGTACAGTTGTGTTTTCTGCGCTACTTGCAGTATACATCTATGGTACCATAGATTAGTACAATTCTGTTTTCTGGTACTCACATATACATCTATGGTACCATCGACTAGTACAGTTGTGTTTTCTGCTACATGCAGTATTATAATACATCTATGGTACCATCGACTAGTACAATTGTGTTTTCTGCTACTTACATATACATCTATGGTACCATAGACTTGTACAGTTGTGTTTTCTGCTACTTACATATACATCTATGGTACCATCGACTTGTACAGTTGTGTATTTTGGTACTCACATATACATCTATGGTACCATCGACTTGTACAGTTGTGTATTCTGGTACTCACATGTACATCTATGGTACCATCGACTTGTACAGTTGTGTATTCTGGTACTCACATATACATCTATGGTACCACGATCGACTTGTACAGTTGTGTATTTTGGTACTCACATATACATCTATGGTACCATCGACTTGTACAGTTGTGTATTTTGGTACTCACATATACATCTATGGTACCATCGACTTGTACAGTTGTGTATTCTGGTACTCACATATACATCTATGGTACCATCGACTTGTACAGTTGTGTATTTTGGTACTCACATATACATCTATGGTACCATCGACTTGTACAGTTGTGTATTTTGGTACTCACATATACATCTATGGTACCATCGACTTGTACAGTTGTGTATTCTGGTACTCACATATACATCTATGGTACCATCGACTTGTACAGTTGTGTTTTCTGCTACTTGCAGTATACAGCTATGGTACCATCGACTTGTACATTGTGTTTTCTGCTACTTGCAGTATACATCTATGGTACCATCAACTTGTACAGTTGTGTTTTCTGCTACTTACATATACATCTATGGTACCATCGACTTGTACAGTTGTGTATTCTGGTACTCACATATACATCTATGGTACCATCGACTTGTACAGTTGTGTATTCTGCTACTTACATATACATCTATGGTACCATCGACTTGTACAATTGTGTTTTCTGCTACTTGCAGTATACATCTATGGTACCATCGACTTGTACAGTTGTGTATTCTGCTACTTGCAGTATACATCTATGGTACCATCGACTTGTACAGTTGTGTTTTCTGCTACTTACATATACATCTATGGTACCATCGACTTGTACAGTTGTGTATTCTGCTACTTACATATACATCTATGGTACCATCGACTTGTACAGTTGTGTTTTCTGCTACTTGCAGTATACATCTATGGTACCATAGACTAGTACCATTGTGTTTTCTGCTACATGCATATACATCTATGGTACCATCGACTTGTACAATTGTGTTTTCTGCTACTTACATATACATCTATGGTACCATAGACTAGTACAATTGTGTTTTCTTGCAGTATACATCTATGGTACCATAGACTATAGTCTCGCTGCCAGACTCGAGACTATCGTCCCAAATCTGTTTACCGAATCTGGTCCCTCTCTTCTCGCGGCTGCGCCGCTCGGTAAACAGATTAGGGACGATAGTCTCGAGTCTGGCAGCGAGACTACATAGACTAGTACAATTGTGTTTTCTGCTACATGCACATACATCTATGGTACCATAGACTAGTACAATTGTGTTTTCTGCTACATGCACATACATCTATGGTACCATAGACTAGTACAATTGTGTTTTCTGCTACATGCACATACATCTATGGTACCATAGACTAGTACAATTGTGTTTTCTGCTACATGCACATACATCTATGGTACCATAGACTAGTACAATTGTGTTTTCTGCTACTTGCATATACATCTATGGTACCATAGACTAGTACAATTGTGTTTTCTGCTACTTACATATACATCTATGGTACCATAGACTAGTACAATTGTGTTTTCTGCTACATGCACATACATCTATGGTACCATAGACTAGTACAATTGTGTTTTCTGCTACATGCACATACATCTATGGTACCATAGACTAGTACAATTGTGTTTTCTGCTACATGCACATACATCTATGGTACCATAGACTAGTACAATTGTGTTTTCTGCTACATGCACATACATCTATGGTACCATAGACTAGTACAATTGTGTTTTCTGCTACTTGCATATACATCTATGGTACCATAGACTAGTACAATTGTGTTTTCTGCTACTTGCACATACATCTATGGTACCATAGACTAGTACAATTGTGTTTTCTGCTACTTGCATATACATCTATGGTACCATAGACTAGTACAATTGTGTTTTCTGCTACTTGCAATATACATCTATGGTACCATAGACTAGTACAATTGTGTTTTCTGCTACTTGCAGTATTATAATACATCTATGGTACCATCGACTAGTACAATTGTGTTTTCTGCTACTTGCAGTATACATCTATGGTACCATAGACTAGTACAATTGTGTTTTCTGCTACTTACATATACATCTATGGTACCATAGACTAGTACAATTGTGTTTTCTGCTACTTGCATATACATCTATGGTACCATCGACTTGTACAATTGTGTTTTCTGCTACTTGCATAGATTAGTAGAATATTTACAAACAAGCATTATACCATAGACAACTGTCTATGATTATACATATAAAAGAAGTACTTATAGGCAAAGATCAATTATGTGTATTTATCCCTATCTATAATCTATAATATACCCCTATCTATTTTATTGTTGTAAAGCTCTTGTGACACAATGACATGTATTGACATAATCACAGACAAGTGTGATTTGTTACTTGTCTGTCACATAATCCATGTGCAAATTGACATACATGGTGTTGATGGCAAACACTAAAGATGAACTCACCAGATGCTGACCAATAAAGTACTATGTAGGCCAATATGCAAAACATCAAATATTCAGAACATGTTTTCCAATAATTTTAGGTACTATTGAACTTATTTAGGGAGAGTTGTGACAGTAATTCTTCAGAGACACTTGACAACATTGAGTTACTGGACCAATACAAAGCACAAGCTTTCCTTAGTGCTACAAAAGCATACATTAAAATATTTCATCTGAATTTATATAAAAATAACTTTGATTGTAGGTTTTTATCAGTGATGGATTATCGTCATTGTACTCATAGAGTTTCAAGAATTACTGTTTCTTTGAGTAGTGTATATGAAGGTTTCATAATTGCAAACTATAAATTTTTACTTATTTTCATTAATACTGTTATTTTCATATCTTTTTACTTACAGAGCCAGAATGTGTCGTTCTTACTGAACTAACTGCGAAATATAAATTTGATGCATTTGTCTCTCTTCATTCCGGCATCAGACAAATTTATGTGCCTTTTGCAGGTGGGTGATAGAAAGTATGACAATAAAAACAAAAGAGTTGACATACATGAACACTAAGAATGTTCTAACATGTGTACAACACTTAGTTTATTTAGCTGTATGTTAATCTGATATGATTGGATTTTAAAGATACATTCTATACTTTTGTACTCAAGATAAACCAGGTCAAAATAGTACTGAGGCTTTGGTTTAGATAGATTGTGGCAACATGTTGATAACATGTTTCATTACTCGCGTTTTGCTTTACAGTATGTGGAAAATTTCTGTTTCTCCATTTGAATTTTGATGTCCTGAATTTTTCATAGTTTATCAGAGTGTTATTCATTTTACCTGGTCAACTTGATAAAACAACATATATTGAGCAGAATCATAATCATAGTCAATACATTGAAGAAACCAATACTAATAAATAATCAATGGAAGAGGAGGGCAAAACACTTAGTATGGATGCCTTGAAGACATCCACCGATCCAGATGTAACCTAATTATTGTCTAGTTTAATTGTTCCAATCCGTGATTGATCTTTGAAAAAATGAATTCCTGTAAATGTCTGTATTTGAGTCTGGTATTTGAAAGCAGTTAGAGTTGTTTGTCATGTACATTTCCACATGGTTGCTATGTTGGTAGTCAGCAAAGTTCCTGGGTTTGATTGTCTGCTTTGATCTTTGTGGTATGAGATATGTGTCATGATGTATTACTAGTACATACTCATATGGAGTATATACATTCATATCCATAGTTTAGTTGGTAAGCTTTAAGCACCTGAAAATAGACAAATGAAAAATTGCAGTTTGCCAATACTTATACGTAACAAATTAAATGAACTGCCATAGCCTCATTTTCATCAGTCATCAAAAATTGTACAGTGAGAGAGTATAAAACCCACAATTCCTAAAAACACCCTTGAGAACAACACTTCATCATGATCTGATCTTCAAACTTGATAGCGCCATCTATCAGTCATGTTCATTTGTACTTTCTTTTTTATGTGACCGCGGCACTGCATGCAGTAGTAATAGTATAGTATACTGTTCAATAGTGTTTTATGCAATCTAATGAACTGTTTGATTTCACTCAGATTCTGTGTCTAAGGAAGAGAAAATATTACCAGAAAATTTGGATACCCAGTTACAGTTAGCAAAGTTGATGTCTCAAGTGACAGCCAATACTTTCACCTATGGCATTGCACATGAATTGAATGACTACGCTGCAGATGGTACCGTTTTTGATTTCATGGCAGGGGTTAGGCAGGTAAGTCTGCAGTTGGAATGTGATTATATAATCATATGTGTTTACTCATTTATTAAGCTCTATTTGATTGATTGATTGATTGATTGATTGATTGATTTGTTGTCATGTGTAATCTAGAAATATGGCAAGCATATGTCATTCTTAACTATTTGATAATGTGGTCAGTAAAATGGGCCATATCATAATCAAACACTTTGATGGTGTTGGATGTTGACACATATTCATTTCAATGTAGCCAGTTTAAGGCCCATGCTGGGATAGGATTAAGATTCGGGTATTCGGCATATTGGATTTTGGTGTCAAACCATAGCATTCAAATTCTTACTATTAAACATTGTATTTAAGGGCATATACCGTATGTTCATAAACGATACAGGCAGATAGGAATTACTATGGTGAAATTTCTAAATCAATAGAACATTTTTTTGGAAGACATGTAAAGGAACACTGGTCACTGGTTGACATACCAACTACTAACTTTCTACATATACTCTGCACTAGTTTTTGGTGGCATTGTACTTTAATGGAATATTTTTCAGGATCGAGTCAGTGTATTTTATCAATAAATTAATTATCATTAAAACCATGAATGTTTTATGTTAAGTATGTATTTTTAAAAAGTAGCGAACATGTGACGTAAATTCTGTGCAAAAGTGGCTGCCATTGAAGGCAGCAGTGTATATCACCGATGCATAGAAGCATTGGGTACATGTAGGTGAAAACCAATCAGATTTCTCCAGCTATTTTACCAAGATGCCATACCAAAATTATACCACATGATTTCTTCTTTTTTTTGTATACACAATTTATATGCAATTTATATAGCCTCATTTTTAGCCCCCCCCCCCCCCCCCCCCTATTACTAAGGGCTCCATCCATCCCTGCATCTGTGTGTCCTTCCATAATACATAATTTCTCAGACATACAATATCTGATTTCTTTCAGATGTGGCACAAATATCAAATGGGACATGTGCGCGTCAATTCGCTTTTTGATGTATATTCAAATTTGACGGAAAGGCGGCCATATTTGTGGTTAAAATTCAATATTTGTTGCACAACTTAAAAACTGTACTACACACACAATCCATTGAAATGTCTACCCCATATTATCCGATGCAAACTATCTTTTGAGACCTTTACCTTTGACCTTGACCTTCAGGGTCAATTATCAAAATCAGGCCAATTCCTGCCATTCCCAGACACACTGAAGTATATACATATTACCAATTTCTTTTAAATCATGTTTACAAGTAATATTGAAGAGAAGAACTATAGACAAGCATTATTTTTGGTGCTCATATAACTTTTACTTCATGGCAGCCATATTTGTAGTTGAAAATCATTACTTACTGCATTACTCAAAAACTGTCATACACGGTAACAGGACAACTGCCCCCCGGACAACTGCCCCCGGACAATTGCCCCCGGACAATTGCCCCCGAAGGACAACTGCCCCCTGGACAATTGCCCCCGAAGGACAATTGCCCCCCGGACAACTGCCCCCAAAGGACAACTGCCCCCCGGACTACTGCATTATACTCACTAAACACAAACACGAAGTCATTTTTTTACTGGAAAAGATTTATTTATCATCAGTTCAATACAAAATATACAGGCAAGATAGAAAACGAGTCAAAAGTAGAAAAAATATTGAGACTCAGAATGTACATTCTCGTAAGACTTTGGTGATAGTTAATGGTGACTCGGCTCGGTTTATCATGATCAGCCAGTGTTTAAAACTGTAAATTGTGGGCTATTCCCCGAAGAAAATCTAGCATGTGACGATTTTTAAAATCTTGCACTATTGCATGGATTCTGGCTGCAGAATCTTGATACTGTCGACGTTGTGGTTGCGCTGATTCACCGGCAATCATTTGGTTGATGACGACGTTGTTAAGTGCCTGCTCACATTTCAGAATATTGAGATTGGTTGTGTAAATTCCATTGTATTGGAAGTATTCTTAAAGTGAGAATTAAACATCCAGAAACACACGAGCACTCGGGTAGGTGATTCTGGCAAGCCGAAATCTCTTCTCAGTCGTGACTAATTCCCGACTTGGACTTGAACGATCCCGTACGAGAGTATGAGAGTGTGAGTGCTAGAGTGCAATGTTAGAACTATCCATACTTATACCGTTCAACTCTACGACTCACAACACCTGTATATGATATTGAATGACAAACCCGTACATCTGTAATACAATTTTTTTTTCGTTCGGGGGCAGTAGTCCGGGGGGCAGTTGTCCTTCGGGGGCAATTGTCCGGGGGGCAGTTGTCCTTCGGGGGCAATTGTCTGGGAGGCAGTTGTCCTTCGGGGGCAATTGTCCGGGGGCAATTGTCCGGGGGGCAGTTGTCCTAGAATCGTCATACACAGATACTCCGTTCAAGTTTCTACCCTATATTATCAGAAGCAAGCTATCTTTTGAGACCTTGATCATCAGAGCCAATTATCAAAATCAAGCCAATTTCTGCCTATCACAGACATATTGTAGTGTTGGGGGGGGGGGGGGATTTTGTGTCTTCTAGCAAGACTTGTTAATTGTTAGTATATGCCAGAAAGCCTGGCTGTTTAATCATGTGGTTCACTGTAGCTCAGCAGAGGGGTTAATCCTGTTTTTCGCAACTACATTTTTTATTGTGTACAAACAAACAGGTAGACAGAAGATTAAAAATGGGATACACACAGATGAAAAAAAAATCAAATTGGTCATTTTAACGTATAAGGAAATTTGAATGATAAATGTTAAAAGGTTTAAAATGCAAGTTAGTTTTGTGGTAGCCAATGCCCCTGTCAGCTAAATCCTACCAAGACAAACTAAACCTGGTTAGATGTGCTGCTCAGCTGCACTTTTGAAATTCCATACCCAAAGTTCACAGACACCATGTCAAAGCCAGGTAATCTATTACCAGATTGCCCCCACCCCCTCCCCCTCCCCATTACTAGGGTTTCTAAACACTGTCAAACAAACTGATTATTTCATTGAGAGATCATTTCTTTTTGCTTCACAGATACCATTTTCATTTGCAATAGAACTATGGGGAGAAGGTGACCACAAAGGTGCTAAATGTTTTGATCTTTTTAATCCAAAAAGTGAATCTTTACAGGTATGTCTCAACAATGTTCTTATTTCATTCCACAAATTGTTAATGCAAACAATTTTTGAGTTTCTATCATTACCAGCACACATTCATAATTCAAAAATCTTGTTTATTCTGAATTTGTAATAACTTCTGAAACCAAACATTATGTACATAAGTTACCCTGGTAAATATTGAAACTACATATTCACTTGATATGAGCAATTTTCTAAAGAGAGACATCACAAAGACCCCCAAAGCATACTACGGGTACCACTCTAAAATTGAATAGTGCTAGCTAGAAGTGGCACATTTTGTTCACCAATTGGTCACTTTTTTTCAATTGAATCTTCCACAGAAAGCTTTAGTGGAGGTACATCCTATTTATGAAACACTGTTTACTTTTATAATTGATTGGAAAGAAGAGCAACTCAGAAATTATTTCAGCCAAATTGATGTAAGTATACAGGTTTTTCTTTTTTACTCCTTCACATGTTTACAATAGTCCCACACCCCACTCATAATCATGTGTGTGAACATTGACATTAGACATATAGTAAATAGTTTGTGGTCAGAATGGCTTGTGTTCAAAACAATTTCATAACAGTCCCACACCCCATTCACACTCACACTAAAATTCATCTATGTGAACACACATTAACATTAGACATAGTAAAGGGATATGTGGTCAAACTGGCTATTGTTCGAAACAGTGTGTGAAATTAAGGGAAATGACTATTGGTGATAAAGGACCGACAGATAGGAAAAGCTGGTGGTCCTCATGGGAAAGTGTTGGTCCAACTCAATGCAGTTTGTGACATATATGTACAACAACAACCCCCCACCCCCACAAAGATAAAATTTTGAACTTTAACATGATACAACATATCTTTTGCTGTAATAAAATAAGAGAGTACAAAAAAATAGTTTCACATCCACAATAATTTATTTCAGCTATATAATCTCTTGTTGTTCACAATGTATTATATTATGCAAATACAGATACAAAGTTTGCAAATAATGAATGAATCAGTCATCCACATCCATCAACTGCAATCTCAATCACAATCTCCTCACTGTCTAAAGTAAAACTTGGATATATCTGTACCATTAAACGAATAATATTCATTACCTTCACATTTCAATTGATCACAAGGACTGACAAGTCACTATAAATCTGCAAAACTGTTGGTCCTTATAGAAATCTGTTAGTCTTGGATAAACGGACCAACGTTAATTTTGTACACTGGCCCCCACACTCTACTCACAATCACACACAACTTCATGTGTGTGAACACATTGAAATTAGACATAAAAGAATATGTGGTAAAAAAAATGGCCACTGTCGTATATGATAGATGGAAACAATAGCAACCAGTTTACAATGGTATAACATTATTTGTTTGATGTCTGAAAGTATGACGCTATATACTTTACATAATTATGTTTTGTCCATCATTGTCATTATCATCATCCTCCTCATCATCACCACCACCACCAACACCACCACCACCACCACCACCACCATCATCACCACCACCATCATCATCATCATCATCATCACCACCACCACCACCATCATCATCATCATCATCATCATCATCACTGCATCTAATCAAGTCATGTATCAACCTTGACATCTCTTTATTTCAATTCTTTCTTTAGGAACCACCTGCAAGTTTCTCCATAGTGTATTTTATGCTCGCCTTTGTTGTGATGATAACAGCATTGATGGCATTACATCGGAAGCTGCCATCGTTTCTAAGGTTTTATCACAGAAGGAGAGTCGTTAGTCTACGCTCTCTCAGTTCAACATTTTCTGTCATGAAAATTACATGACCTTTTTTTAAAAAAAAAAAAAAGTAATATCCGTACCAGTGTCTTTTAGGTTGTTGTCACCTTGTGTTCATCACTGCTGGTAGTTTGATGTTAATTTACATGGATTCTTTAAAATTAAAGGGGACACCTCCTCAGGAAATAAAAGTATTTGCATAAACTTCCGGTTCTAGAGAGCCATTTCATCATTTAACACCACATGAATTTCTTACGATTGCCAAGAAACACCAAATTGAAAGTTTACATTCACCTTCATTGTTCATGCAATGATGTTGCCTCATGGGTATCAGTAGACATACATATATATTAGATGAACACTGAATATTCATGACTTTATCGGAAGGTAATAAGCACTTAGGAGTCATGAACATTCAGTGCTCATCTAATAAATATATATGTCTGCTGATACCCATGAGGCAACACTGGACCACTGCAAGAACAATGGGATAAAAAAAGTGTCAAATTTGGTGTTTGTTGGCAATTGTGCAAAATTTATGCGATGTTAAATCATGAAATGATTGAAGTGGCATTCCCCATTTATGTGTACACTAAACGGGATTTATAAACATCTTCACTTTGTTACAGGCTTTTGATTTCACATAGTACATTGTACATATCGGTTATCCCTTCTTAATATCGGTTTGTAACTTTCTTGAAACCAAAGATGAAGAAAATGGGTGCAACTTATACACATACAGCATAGACTTGGTATTTTGATATTTATACTTTACAACCACGGCAGTTCTTAATTCCTGTTTGCTACTACGTGGAGAACAGTTTATGTATACCATGTGTTGACATCAATCTGATTAAAATCTGATGTTAGATAGGCTGGTTTTCCTGTATTTACCTTTATTCCATCGTTATTGCGTCTTTTACGTGAGTTTTTTTTTTCTTTTTTTTCGTTGGAAAGGCGTTCGCCCAGGAAAAAAAAAACTCATGTAAAAGACGCAATAACGATGGAATAAAGGTAAATACAGGAAAACCAGCCTATCTAACATCAGATTTTAATCAGATTGGTGTTGACATATTCTTTGAAAGAGGTTACAAAGACCAACTAATCAGTCTATGAAGAAAAAAATCAGTTCTGATAAATAAATACATTATAAAACACTTGGTGTTTGTGTCAGTGCAAGCTAGGTGCTATGCCATACCATAATGAAAGTAGGACTATTGTCTCTTGTTGGCACCATCAAAGAATATTTTCCACTGGTAAACTATTGTGGAGATAACAGAATTTGAATTAGGAGATTCAATAATTGTATATTTTACAAACAAAGATAACAAGTCAAGTATAGACGACAACAATGTCAAACAAAAACTTCACTTACAAATGTTCAATGCTATGATTATAATACTGCTTTCTATTTGTGTGTAGTCAGTTATCATGTCTTGCCAACATTAGTAGATGTGTACACAAGTGTGTTACTAGAATTCTCTTGAAATGACTTCAACCACAGCATCTGTAACTAGGTATTTCATGATATCTACAACATCTGTAACTACAGGTATTTCATGCTATGTACAGCATCTGTAACTACAGGTATTTTATGCTATGTACAACATCTGTAACTACAGGTATTGAACACATATTGCCTGGCCATGAGGGCTGTAGCACCCGTTTATTACACCCGAGGGACTGTGAGTTACCAGAATCACATGCTATTTCCCGAGGCCAATAGCATGTGATTCTGGTAACTCACAGTCACGAGGGGGTAATGAACGGGTGCTATAGCCCGAATATAGGCCAGGCAATATGTGTTTTATAATATACCTCATGCTGTGAATTCGCGGTGGCAGACGACATCGTCAGAAGCTGCCATTTTGACCTGCTGTGAACGCACGGTGGTCACGTGACCATGTAAAAGTTGATGGAATTTTTTCCCTAGGGAAATAGTCATTCTATTTTCCTATCACGTGACTGATTCTAGCGAATCATGGCACAGCATTATCACTAGGTATATTATAATTCATACTATGTACAACATCTGTAACTACAGGTATTTCATACTATGTACAACATCTGTAACTACAGGTATTTCATACTATGTACTACATCTGTAACTACAAATATTTCATGCTATGTACAACATCTGTAACTACAGGTATTTTATGCTATGTACAACATCTTTTACTACAGGTATTTCATGCTATGTACAGTATCTGTAACTACAGGTATTTCATGCTACGTACAACATCTGTTACCACAGGTATTTCATGCTATGTACAACATCTGTAACTACAGGTATTTTATACTATGTACAACATCTGTAACTACAGGTATTTTATGCTATGTACAACATCTGTTACTACAGGTATTTCATGCTATGTACAACATCTGTAACCACAGGTATTTTATGCTATGTACTGTAGTCACTTTCATTTACAAAAGTTCAATCCTCGTAAAATTTGCTTCAGTCTTCAAAATGAGTAACTAATAGAATGAGGAGCTTCACAACCTCTTGCAACTGTAGCCTCAGCATTGTTTTCAGGGAAATGATTAGCTCCACCTAAACTAGTTTTTATCCCAGAATGCTTCACCCCAGTGTACAGCAGGCTTGTTGTAAGCCAAGTTTTATAACTCCACTTTAGAGAAGTCATGTAAATGTAAAACTGATAAATATATCTTTTCCTGGATCCACTATAGCGTGATGAAATACAACTAATATTAATGCAGTCTTACCTTTGTTCCCCTTGGACTCAAAGATCCAACATAACATTGTGATGCTCATTTCAAACCACTACTTCTGACATGATAGCTAATAAGCCATGTTGATATTCATTATGCAGATATACTTGAAGAGGGAGACACTGCATAAATAGAATTATGTTCAGTGTTTTTGATTGTTGTCCTTAAAACACTATTTCCAAAGAAACTTAATTTACTGACAAGACTAATTGAAAAATTACATTGAATTTTAAATACCCGGTAAGTTGGTAAACAAGACATCTCAGCTGTCCTATATTTTCATCCAATTCATCAACCTCAACTTAGTAAAACAACAGTTTGTATTCATATTATGATTGTCACTATAGACTTTGTAATGATCCATACACCTACATTTGAAAAATTGTGAAAATTGATTGAAAATTTACCTGCTCTCCAGTTTGTTATATCCCTTGAAAAAGACTGTCTGTGCACAGTTGAAACGTCAGGATTCAAATAAAACAGAAGTTTTAACCAGACTTGGACTTGTCCTTTTATTCAAATGAAAATTGTAGTGTGATATGCACAAATTATTAAAGTGTCAATTTCTCTTTTGAATTAAATTTGCTGTAGTTGATGTGAGTGATATTAAAAGTGTTGATTTGGCTTGACTAGAGACACTGCATTGTGAAAAGATTCAACATATGACTCATACCTGTGCAATACCTCTAAGGTTCCCCTTTATATAGGGATACTCTTCAAAAGAAACTATTCTCAGCCAAAGCCTATATTTTTAAGATTTCTAAAGCCCCAACCACCCAACCACACACACAACACACACACACACACCCCACAGGGAGTATGCCTGGGAGTGAACAATTTAAATCTAGTAATAACCATTGAAATACATAAATCCTGCTAGTCCATTTAGTAGTATACCTGTTTGTAAAAGTGGTCTACACAACTTCTGTATGATTTGTGAAACGCATTTGAAAAATTTCAGTCATGAAGTTGATAGATCTGTCCCTGGTCACTACAATGAGAAGACTAGAGGATTACTGAGAAATGACAAAGAAAGGTGTTTATTAAGATTGCTGAAATCAAGCTTCAGTGAGATGTAATCATTTATAAGTAGACGTGATTTCCTGTAATAGGGAATTGTGTATAGTGTTGCTTTCATCCTTTCTGTTGCAGGAACTTTTAAAGAAAAAAAACAACATTTTGTCGCGACATTTTCACTTTTATTATTCACTTTTCATATTTTCCATTGTCATTCCTTGTGAATTACATGAACATCTGCTTTGTTTTTGTTTTGTTTATGCTTTTTTTTTTTCAAATTTGAACTTTTCACATGATAATTGTATTTTACTGGTCATTTTAGACAGACTTTTATTTCAAATTGGATGACTGTTTGAAAGTTGGAAATAAGAGATAATATAACATTAAAAAAATACTGAAATATGTAATTTGCACCATCTCCTACATGTGTGTTTTTGTAATTCCCAATGTTATGTAATTATCTCTTATAATTGAGACATTGTAATTATAGGACTGAATGTTATGTTACTAACCATTGGATGTAGTGTGAGTGGTGTCCTATTTTTGAGAATATCTCTCTGTTTACAAACTCCATTTAATTGGAACAATCTGTTTGTTCATGAAGAATTGCCCCTAGTTTTGGAAGATACATCTGCTACTAAAAACTTTATCTAACAACCCCCATAGTTGGTTATCTGGTAAACAAAATACCATACACTTGATATAATGTTGATGATGTTCAAAGTCCCCTTCCCCTTTATCAAAGTATGAATACTATCTGTTGATAAACAGACCAAATTTACTTCAAAGTTTTGAACCCAATTAGTAAATTTATTACCAGTTTTCAAAAGCCAGAGGAAACCTAGTTGTCTCTTAGCTGTGCTAAAAATCCAATTTATCCAATTAATTTACAAGTTTTTATTTGCCTGTTTTTTTTAGTTGAACTTATATGAAAGGGAAGGCATTATCGCAAGGTTACTGTTAGGACGGTATTACCTAGGGTACTACTTCTACTTCTTGCTTTTTCTGGAAGTTGTTTTAAGGCGCTTCCTTATACCTAGAAGTAACCTGGGTTACTTTTAAAAACGGGTTTTGATTTTCGTTTACCACGCTGAGTACGATGGTCCATTATAAAAGAAAGTTTCATCAGAATGACGATTGACGTGTACAAACAATTGAACATGAAGAAGGGGTTTCTCTCAATGCCAATGATCCCTTCTAACACATGTGAAGGAGACAGCTCATTTTTTACAGGCAACTTGCACCCCTCTTTCATTTTCCTAAGGGTGCTCTTTACCATGTGTGTACGAGTGATAATAAGCTTGTCTAAACCCATAAGAGAAACATGGTACGCAATCTTATAATCATCTGTTTCAAATACAGATTCATCTGCAACACTGAGAGCCTGGCCAATGACCTGTGAGATTTTCTTATGTTCCATGTATGCTTTCTTCCGGTAACGTCTTGATGCAGTTGGTTTGGTAGTTTCTTTATCTTTCTCGGGAATACCACTATTGTTCTACATAAAATAAACAAGGAAAAGAGAATCATCAACTTCAGGGAAATGTTTAAGAAATAATGTGGATGCGTTTCACAATCACAATAAAGATTTTAATGCACTTCTTATTGTTTGGGGCAATAGACAACTTGCATAGTTAGTGCTGCAGCAGGGCGGGCATTTCTGAAGTCAACCACAACGGGAAAATAACCAGCATAATATATATATCAAATTCTTCATTAGATTTAGAGTCACAAAAATATGGAAATCCATGATGACGGCGCCAACAATTATTAAAAACAGCGCAAATGGCATTAGCACAACTGTACAGTTTTTAGAAAATGTTTATCCACATGCTGATCCATGCTAACTATAGATGTTCATTTGCTGAATGACTATCCAGTTGCCTATCTAACATGTTGCTATCTTTGCAATATACATGATCATTTAGCTATTGCTATGGGTGTGGTCTTGTTGCTAGACATATTTGCATACATTTTTTGAAAGTTCATTCATTTGTCTATTAATCCCTGTTGTAATCTTTGCAATACATGTGATCATTTGGTTGTTGCTATGGGTGTGGTCTTATTGCTAGGCACATTTGCATACATTTTTTTGAACATTTATTCATTTGTCTATCAATTCCTGTTGTTATATTTGCAATTTTATTATTAGTTGCCAGTTGCTATGGGTGTGGCCTTTGCTAGGCAACTTTACATACATTTTTTGAATGTTTATTCAATTGTCTATTAATTAATTCTGGTGGTTATTGTGAAATACACCAGTTTGGCTGTTGCTATGGGCATGGTCATGGTTGCTAGGGATATTTGCATACATTTTTGAATATTTACTCACTTGCCTACCAGATGTTGTTATTTAACCAAAATACATGGCCATTTGGTTGTTGCTAAGGGCGGTGGTCATGGTTGCTAGGGTCAATTGTGTCAAAAGATTTTGTACAAAATCTGCAGAATAACACTTCTAGAAACATCTCACCAAGTTTGTCTCATTGACCAAGTACTTTTTTGAGATACAAGTTTTTTGGCCAAAATTCACATTTTTACACCTAATTTGCATATCACTGATGAGATCATTATATGCTTAACATTTCTTCATCTATACACCCCAGATGTATACCCATTAAATTTCAGCCCAATCTTCACAGTGGTTTTGGGGATCATCATATCGTGAACACTTCTTAATCTAAACATCCTTAAGAATGTTCCCACCAAAACGATCTGCCCAGTACTTCTGGAGTTGTACAGGTTTTTTTTTTACCAAAAATCACATTTTTTTACCCAAATCACACATCGGTGGTAAGATCATTTTGATTTGAACAATTTCCCAACTAGACACCCAAGGTAATACACCTATTGAATATCATGGCAATCGGTCCAGTGGTTTTTGACTTTAAGTTGTTTACACACACACACATGCGCATCCACACACAGACAGACTAGACAGACAGACACTTTGCCATGCCTATAGCACTAATGAAACTCATCAGTTCAGTTGTGCTAATACAAAAAATCACCACGGACACTGAATCACCTCAGTACACTGTACATACCTCACTTAATACCAATGGAATCAATCTGCCCTCATCTCTATACTTGTATAACAATTGAACATTAGTTGCAGACGTCACTTGTGATCCACAGATTTCAAACTGAGTCCTAGTTTTGTCACGTACCCTAGAAAGTAATTAAGAGTAAATTTTTCCTGATTAAAAACATACAATTCTAGTGATAATGAATGTTTATGCATAAATGCTGATTTAATATATCTATACTTACATGTGTATGCTGAATGCAAAATTAAAGGATGAATTAAGTTTTGCACATGCTGCTTGTTATGACCTTTAAGTTTTGCCAAGTGCAGAGGAACAATGCTTACATGTAATGGGTTATGTTTACAAACATACAAATACATACACTACAACCAAAATGAAATGATGCTAATAGCATTTTGCACAACTAGCAGTAGACACTGATAGGTGACGTACATGTACATATTAGTCTATTTCCAAACAGGACAATGTATTACATGTTAAAAACTTCATTATATTATATCATGCTACTATGTGCCATTCTGATTGGATAATAACTGTGGTAAAATCCCATTTTACCACGGCTGGCAGTGGTAAAATGGGCCCCTAAACTAGAATATGAATAGTACATACAAGCTGAATGTGTTTTGGGTGTCCCAATTTCATGGTTGATAATCAATGTCATGAGGCAACAGTACTTTGACAGCAGTGTTTTATTTTTACTAACAGACACTGTTTGATGCGTCGTCATGTGATACATCAAGGTGTTTGCCTGTCTAGTCAATACTAAGCTTTTGCAAAATTCATTTTATTTCATTTCATAAAACTGGCAAAGTAAAAAAATTGAGGGCAACACGTGCTACTGCCACCTTACATACATACAGACAACACTGCAAGTTGATCATTGCATAGTTCAAACTTAAGAGATCAGGCATCCACACTAATTGTCACAGAATTTGCTAATTCAATTAAATCATTTTTCATTTTGCAAAAATAATTTAGAACCCATTTGCTAAAGTGACAAATAGCAATCTTGTTCACTACTAAAAGAAAATAGTCACACCAAATACAAAATTGCCGTACATGTGTTAATGGATGCCACCATCTAATTGTATTGATCCTGAGTGATACTAACTATGGTTGTGATTTTGGTGGCATACAGTCAAATAACATAGCTATACCTATAAGTCTTTCTGCACAGTGGTTGTACTATTGAAGAAAGGCCAAGGTATCAAAACTTGAAGAAAGTTTGTAAGTAAGATAGCTGTGGGAACTGCTATATTGCCTGTGTTCAGTTGAAAGCCTTACACTTTTGGCATTTGTATCAATGATAAATAAGAGCAAACAATGAATTTAAAAAAAAATGTTATTAAAAGATACCATTGCAGTTTTCATTATTAAGTCTATAAACATGTGTAAATGATCAGATATGGTTGGAAATAGCAAAGTATGACTCCTGAGTACAAATCAACCATTGACTGTGACTTGTGTGGCAGTCATATTTACATTCACATGAACCTGTCAATCTACTATTACACAAATTTAAGAGCAATCTGTCCATTAGTTTTGCAGTTTTTAATTTTGTTGACCAAAAATCCCGTTTTTTGACACAAATCACACACCTGTCGTAACATCATTTCAATTTGATCAATTTCCCAACTAGACACCCAAGGTAATACGCCACTAATATCATGGCAATCGGTCCAGCAGTTTTTGACTTTAAGTTGTTTGCTCATGCACTAGTGGCTATTTTTGCAATTTTATTCATAAATTTGGAACAAGTCATATTGATTAAAACAGCCTTGAAATTCAGTAGAAATTTGGGAATACTAGTAAGTGATAATCAAATGATGTGCAACTACCACTAATTTTGAGCCATGCCCAACATGATTATCTGTAAGTGTAACTAGGATACCATGATTGTGTTGTATAATTATTAATCCAAATAATATACAGTTACACATCACACATCTAAACTCAAGTTTACTTACCAAACCTTGAAATAATACTCCCATTCTTTACTCCTAATAATGATTCCCATAACATCGTGTATGATTTGATCAAGGTTGAACTCACTGTTGTTATTTTTGGCACAACTTTCGTAAATCAATGAAAGGTTTTCTTGTATGTCTCTGATAACGCCATCTGACAATTCCCCTCTTTTAATGTGCTTACACTTATATTGTTCCATGTAGTCCTGTGGTATAGGAACAAACAAAAAAACATAATGGCTTAAATACCTTGTAAATATCCATTTGTATAGTTTATCAATGGAAAAACAAACAAATTAATACTAAAGATAGAGCCTTTCAAAGCCAATAGTGTTTTTGAAGAAATAGCTACATACTTGCAATGGTATAACTTCTTCCACTGATGCACTGTCAACTTTGACTTTACCCCTACAATCTTTATACAATCCATTAACATATTGTAGGACTGGATCATTTTCTACAAAAGACAATGGGATAATTTGATATATATTACATTATGTATTATATATGCATAATTCATACATGTACATAAAAAGTTTAAAAGTGTTCTTGCCCTACACCACTGTACACTGTCCCATGGCAATTAGCCAATTTGTTCAAATACAAATGTAGATGAGAAGATGAAGTTTGTGAAAATAATGATGATCACATCAATTTCTAGATTTCTGGTTAAAATGTTTATTTTTGTGGTTGAAAAACTTTAAAGTTATTCAGGTATGAAAATAACATTAGCTGAAGGTTTTAGACCACAAAAAATACATCTTCTCGATATTGTTCTCAATACCTTACATGTGAACAATTGGTTCACATGTAAGGTATCGTTCAAGAATAAACGATTATCTTGGTGTATACTGAATTAATAGTTCTCCTCAGTGGCACAAAATTTGTATCAAACTTTTACAACTATGTCTCTGTCAAATTGAAAGATCATGCTGTCGTTCATACTTAATGTCTCAGAACTAATAGTTTGTGGATTGCGGTATTGTATCATTGTGTAGTTTTATGTACTCTGTACAGTCCGACTTCAAGAACTACCCTAACATAGATTCATCCGAGTTCATATTTTTAGAAAGTGATTACCATAGAAAATCAACATTCTAGAAAGATGAAATTAAAGCACTGTATAGCGTATTGTTGCATATAAATGTTTTCTTTTTGGAAATGCAAACTATGTACTTGTATACGGTGTGAGGGAGAATGACACTGATGTGTTCATGTACATGTATTTACATTTATAATGTATAATGTAGAGTGCATGCAAATTTGGAAAAGATGCACCGTAATAGGATTTTGATGCTAATTTTGGCAGGAATGCATTAACTATAACAAAGCAGATATGTCCTATAAAATTTGTTGATATAGCTTACAGTTTTAAAAGAAAAATTTGCATAATTAATGAGTTTAGGTGATGAACGATACGCGGTAATTAAGCAGTATCATGCACTTTTAAAATTCTGTATAATTTGGCACATACATACATCTTAGATCATCACGTTTCGCGCTTGTCCAAAAAAAAGCCTGTTACCATAGTTTTTTTAAGTTTAATTTGCATAATTAGTGATTTCCTTATGAGAGGCATTCAGTTTAAATCTGGTTCAATATCCATTTAGCCATAGATCTCTAGTCAAGTGCCTGTGCTACAGACTTGTCTTTGGTGTTGATAGTTATTGACCAAATTCAAGTTGTAACTTCAGACGCACACAGTCAATCTGAGAGGTACCAGAATCTCAGGACACGTATTCAGGGGATAAACTCACAAGCACACAGAATATTACTTTTGGTGAAGTAGGTGTATGCTTAAACCGACAATACGAGAGCTTTGGATTCGTTTTCCTTCACTTACAGCAGTTCAAACTAGATAGAAACAATAGTTCCCCGTAGTATTCATACTACGACGCAGATCAGACACCGTAAATCCAGACGTGTTGCTCTCTTCCGCCCCGCAAGATCTCTCTCCGTGTAAAGTAGCTTATTAGCATACACCCAACATTCACATTTTATTCAAATCTAAAATCTTCATTCCGTAATACAAATATGGTTAGTAAATAACATGTTTACAGTAAACTTCAATTCTTTTCCTTATATAGGAAGTGTTTATGAACTACGGTTAATTTAATTCAGATGATAATCTATTTTGAAAATACTCTTTTCTACTAAGGCTGAATTCATTAAAGTTGTGATTTATCACTTGTAGTGACACTTGCAAACGTTCACTTAATTACAAGTAATAACATGGTCTAGCTCGTATTACTATCTCATTAATCAATTAGACCTCACACGGTCGGGTAACCTAGATACAATTACTGTGTTTATAATACAGTTATATACTTTGTAACACCACCCCCTACTCCATAGTGTTTTGTCCCCAAAACAATTAAGCAATTGAAATTGAAAAGAATAATAAAAGAGTAATAAAAGGTATAGAAATGTTAATAATTTGAGTAAAATTCAAAATTCAAAGATATTCTGTGTAAGGTAAAATGTAATCAAAGAATAGAAAATTGGTAATAATTATTTTTTGTTTTGTTTTGTTTTTTTGTTGTTTTTGGTTGTTGGAGTTAAAATGTTAAAATGTTAGTAAAAGTTCAAAGTCTCTGAAATTACTTAAATGTTAGAATGTTAATAAAAGTATGTTAATAAAATTATTGAAATCACTTATGTCGACAGAAAATCACACGTCGGCATTGAAAGTTAAAATATACTTATCCAAAATCGTAAACACTCTTATCTAAATATCTTAAAATGGAAAAAGTGTCTTATATAAACGTAAAATACTTGTCTTCAACAAATTAAAATATCTCTTATCTAATCTTAACGTATTATCTTAATTATTACTCAAAATGTCCATAGTTGAAATGTTTCTTCTTATCAGAAGTTCAAAATTGTCTCACAGTGTAGAGTTCAATATTATTTCAACAGTCATAGTTGAAATGATCTCATCGTTCAGAGTTCAATGTTCTCATTTCAATAAGTAATAAAGTTCAAAAGTAATTATACAAAAAAAATCAATAAAATGTTACAAATTGACGTCAAAATTGAAATCATCATTATAAATAGGTACCATTAATAATAAATTCAAAGTCAGAAATCAAAATTGACTATAGTCAACCATCAAAATTCCAGTGACGCTACCTTTATATTGTAAACCAAGTTAAACTCAAGGGGTCACACTGTGAATTAGCCTTATCATGTTTAACCGGAGTACGTAAGGTTTTATGAATAATTTTAGCGCTGGATTTACTAGCATCAACACTATGAGACCGTGTATCAGTCACGTCTGGTATGTCAATAGTCGCATTAGGTGCGTCCTTATTTTCATGAATGAAGGGGCCTTCTAAGGGGTTGTCATGAATCGTACAGACAGTCAAGGGTGTCATGTCCTTACTACTATTGTTCATACTATCATTAGATTGAGTGGGTAGCATCGGAATGCTAGACATCTCAACAGGACCCTCTTCATGATCTCTATTCTTACTTGTTAGTTTTCGCCAATATTGTCTAATTGTACGAAGGCAGTATTTATAGGTGGCCATGAATATAAAACAGAGAGCAAAGATACACAGTGCTTCAATAATATATTTGATATAATCGGTGTTCTGCGTAGGTTCAAATGCTTGTGTAGGCGATGGGATCGTAGATTTAAACCAAGAATTTTGCTGCACATCAACTTTTTTAGTCATTAAGATTTGTAATGCTATATTCAAATTTCTCATTTTCCACATTAATTATAATATTAAGGCCAAGTAAAAAACAACATGATTAGAGTAAAGTTACCCCACTCAGAGTGAAGAATAAGAAGATATATCCTAGTGAACCGTCTTTAAAATTGATTGAACTGTCGTTACTATGTCGAGCTTTGTACAGCTGTTAGACCTTGTCATCTAGAGATACAGTTCCCAACAGGAATTTCCCGATTAAGTTTTAACAAGTTACTGACTAGTCGATTGCATCCGCAAATCACGCGAATAGCAATCTTATCAAATAAATAGACCCAATACAAGACTTTTGCCTTCAACGATATATCTGACATAACCTATTTTAAGAAAGGTAAATATGCCAACGTTATAGAAGGAGTGTTATACACTATTAACAAAATGCCTTGTTTCATCAATACTAACGCATTTCTCCACCATGTCTTAATCAACACAATTATTTTATACGATATTCAATGCTCTTAAATTAACATTGATTATATAATCCAACTTAATATTTCTAAACATTATAATATCAGAGTTACTCAACTTGGAGTCGAAAACCATGTAAATCCAAACAGACTATAAGAAACATGTATGTTTTCATATTAGACTCAAACGAAGTGAGATAGACTCTACAGTAAATTCATCAAACAGATTTATTCAATCTATAATCTGTTTATAAATTATTGTTTCTACCAAAGGGTCACTGTCAGTTATTGTCAAGACTTGTACCTAGGGGAACTGTAGTCAGTGTAGCGATAATGTTGAGTAGTAATTTAAATGAACAGAAATGTAGACATTTGAAACAAAACATAATTACATACCAAATACATGGTGTGACCACGCATAAAGTATTTTGGAAATTTTCCAAAAGAAAGAAAACAAGGCTTGGTGTAGTCAAACACTTCCCTTACCATATAAAGTGATAAAACAGTATTTTTTGAGAGAGTGGTGACAGATGAGACGGTTCACTAACTATACAGTCAACAACAGTATTGTCCTCACCAAATAAGGCAATAAGATGGTAGCATTTTTCACTGATAGGAGTGATAAATGAGAAAAGGTAATTATAGCGACTATGTCTTTGTTATCAAAAATTTCCCGTTGTTTTGAGCAATCATTGAAGAAGTACCTTTCAGGGCCTCTATCATTCAACGTCTGGCCAGACTAATTCAATCACTCACACAATCATAGCTGTCTTTGTTCCAGATAAAATAAGAAACTTGCAAAATCAATCATACAGGCACTCTTAAATGATAACTCAAAACAATTGACCTTAAATAACTTTTTATACTATGTGATATCAATATTCAAATATAATCAATTTCACACGACGCGATATGTTAACGTCTTTTGTGAAAGAATGCAGCGATCAAACAGGTTGTTTCCTAAATTGACCTTAAGTGTACATGTTCTATTTAGATTTATCAACAAATGCCTGTTTATTTCTCCATAGCTACTTGTCAAATCAGACTACTGCCCAGTAAAGTTGAATAATGAATTGAATTTCTCCCGTTCCATAGAGGGTTGTACCTCATTATGAAAATGTTTGTCTGTCATGTCAAAGTTATGTAAAGTAGTACCGTCTGGGAGTGGCTGAAAGTAGTAGTTGCTAAACCTCGTGTAGTCTGAATTCCTACATAATTTAATAACGTCACGTTAATAGTGGATCCTATAAGTCCATTTGGGAATGTGCCCCTTAGCTTAGCCGAAATTACACATTTACACCTAGAGGGTATGATATTTTTGAGATGGTCCTAGAGCGGTTTTTCGATGTATAAATAATTTGTTGACGTGCTAGATCAATAATTACCCTATGTCGTTTGTTTAGGAAATCCATCCCCAGAATGAAATCTCTGTCTAAATTTTTAACTAAATGCACCGGAGTTTTGACCACTTGATTGTCATAATATACTGGAAGTCGTACAAAACTCAAAATAGGAATTTGCTGATTGTTTGGTAAATTTATGCAATTGTATTCAGATTTTCAGAAATCATCTCAATGAAGAATTTTATCAAATTATTTTGTAGATATGATGGTGACATTTGCACCAGTAGCAATTTAGGTACTAATAGTATTGATAAAAGTTCTAACCTTGCTCAATTACTGTTAGGAACCATCGAATCAGCAAATTTTACAGAATTTAACTTTGGCTTGTGAGAAGTGTTTGATGATTTGACATTTCTCACACGCCTCAGTAATTTTTTTTTTTTTTGGATAAAATCTACCCCGAGGAAGCCTCTGGCAATTTCTCGCAATGTGATATATTTACCACATGAATAGCAGCTTTGTTGCTGAGGACATGCATGTCCCGTCTTATTGAAATTGCGGCAAATTTGTCTGCCTAACAAAAGTTTTCTCCCTCCCCCTTATTGTCAGAAAATGTTTGAGATTGTACCTTAGATCTCAAGTCTTCACTTTGGCGATTGAGAATGTCATTCTGTTGGCGCAATTGTTCAGTGAAATCCATTGTGTGTTGCAACAAATTTTCCAGAGTCCTGTTTTTCGGAATGTTCCTTAATCCTTCGTTGGACGATTGTTGAAAATCTTCAACCGGTAGTTTAGATATTTCTGCCGTCTTCGCCTCAGAGAACGCATTTTCAAAGTCATTTGGTTCCCTTTCTTTATATCATATCAAAGTCCTTTTTCGACGAATTTTGTTCTTTGAATAACGCTATCCTGTCTGGAGTCGCTCACCAGTTTTACTGCCCGGATCTCACACCAGTGCTACAGACTTGTCTTTGGTGTTGATAGTTATTGACCAAATTCAAGTTGTAACTTCAGACGCACACAGTCAATCTGAGAGGTACCAGAATCTCAGGACACGTATTCAGGGGATAAACTCACAAGCACACAGAATATTACTTTTGGTGAAGTAGGTGTATGCTTAAACCGACAATACGAGAGCTTTGGATTCGTTTTCCTTCACTTACAGCAGTTCAAACTAGATAGAAACAATAGTTCCCCGTAGTATTCATACTACGACGCAGATCAGACACCGTAAATCCAGACGTGTTGCTCTCTTCCGCCCCGCAAGATCTCTCTCCGTGTAAAGTAGCTTATTAGCATACACCCAACATTCACATTTTATTCAAATCTAAATCTTCATTCCGTAATACAAATATGGTTAGTAAATAACATGTTTACAGTAAACTTCAATTCTTTTCCTTATATAGGAAGTGTTTATGAACTACGGTTAATTTAATTCAGATGATAATCTATTTTGAAAATACTCTTTTCTACTAAGGCTGAATTCATTAAAGTTGTGATTTATCACTTGTAGTGACACTTGCAAACGTTCACTTAATTACAAGTAATAACATGGTCTAGCTCGTATTACTATCTCATTAATCAATTAGACCTCACACGGTCGGGTAACCTAGATACAATTACTGTGTTTATAATACAGTTATATACTTTGTAACACCTGTGATTCAGCGAAATTTGTTTGTTTATCGTATCGGAAGAAAGCCCTAACCTCTAGCAGCAAGACTAGAGGAATGTATGCAAGTAAAGTACACCAAAAATGCAATTTCATTGATGAAATTTTATTTCTAGGTGGCCATTTTGAGTATTTCTTGAGTCACTCACGAGTCGCCTTTGCCTGTCGCTTCTTTAATTCACTCTGAATGCCCATGCAAAATACTATGAAATTCCTAGTCTAGTTCCTATACAGTATCGTTACGATTTATACCTTCACTCACAGTATCGTCAAGAAAAGTACTAGTTATGGTTCAACCCCATGGAGCAAAGCTCAACAGCACATGTCATTAATAATTAAAAGGGCTGTGGTTATCACTCATTAAATAATAACGAGTATAAAGTTGGCGTCAGATTCAGATTCAGATTCGGTAGCGTCATATTGAGCCTCAGATAGCCTCAGGTCCGAAGACACCTGACGGCCCGGCTGGAAGGACTCAATCAAACCTGAAATAATTCAATTCAATTCAATTCTTTATTGCCTAACATCATGCTTTAGCAAGCATGGTAAAGCATACAAAAATAAGTAAATAAAATACAATCATTTTGCCAACTGCTATATTTTTTACATTAACAAGAAAGTTTCCAAGAGAAAGTTTATCATCAGCAGACAAAATATGTAAAAATTTACTTTTGTTATCTAAGGAATGAAAATTGTAATTACTTAATGAAAAAGAAGAAAAAAGTTTCTTTCTCTCATTTATGTAATGAGAACAAATAATTAAATGATGAAATTCATCTTCTACCATATTTTGACAAAATTTACAGAATCTTTCATCCGCAGGAATCTTAGGAGTACAACGCCTTCCTAATTCCATTTGGATGTTATAATCTGAAATTCTAAATTTTAGTCACTAGTGTTCTATGAACAGGATTTTTAATATGAACAAGGTATTTCTCAAAAACAAAATCTGTTTTAAACAATCTATATGTTCTCAATTTGTTTTTATCAGTACTATTTCTTCTAATGTCATTATGTAATTCCCTGAACCAAGATTTACAAAATTCTTTACATAAATTATCATGAACTTTTTTGATTGTATAATTGAATTTGCAAAGATTTGACCAAATGCTGTTCTTACTATATTTATCAAGTAAATTTCGTAGGGTATGTTATAAGTGAAAGAAACTTCTTATATAAATGCCCCATTTTGAGTAACGCATAGAAGACATATAGGCTGCTCTCAGTAAACCATCTCCATCAACAATTAATCTATACCAATACTTAAGCATCAGTTTTATTACAGTGAAATTGATAGGAAAATGACCCAATTCTCCAATAATACCACACCTTGAGGCCTTTTTAGAAACCCCAAGTAAAAATCTATAAAAAGAAAAACTAACATCATCAAGAAAATTTCTTTTGCTATCAATTTCATAACTCCAAACTTCACAACCATAAGTCATAACAGGAACAATTAAACGATCAAAAAGATCTAGCGCAACGTCAATAGAAATACTCCCATTTGGAGAAATAGTTCTACGTAAACTAAACAGAGCTCTCATCGATTTAAGTTTTAAATTATTGAAGTTTTGTTTAAATTTACCATTAGCAGAAATTATGATACCAAGATAACAGTATTCTTTTACAATGTCAAGTGTAATGCCATCAAAATAAAAGTTCACTCCCTTAATTAATTGATTTCCTTTATTAAATATAATGACTTTAGTTTCCTTAATATTGATTGTTAACTTCCACTTTGTACAAAAACAGTGTAATTTATCTAAGCAACTTTGCAACCCAGCTTTAGTTTCAGAGAATAATAACAGATCATCAGCATATAAAAGACAATTCAGAGACAAAGTTGTAAGTTTTACAGGGCTATCATTCAAATCAAAAATTGATGGAAGATCATTTAAAAAAATATTGAATAAAGTAGGACTTAAGTTACATCCTTGTTTAACACCAACAAAAGATTGAAAATTCTTGGTAATACCAACACCCGTTTTAACACAGTATTGTACATTATCATACATAGATTTGACAAGGTGGTAAAATTTACCATTTACACCATATTTTCTTAATTTCCAAAATAAACCTGTGCGCCAAACACTATCAAAAGCCTTTCGAAAATCTACAAAACAAGTGTAAAGATGTTTGCTATAATACTGTTGAGACTACAGGGAAAGATTCCGCTTCACAACCTTTTGATGGTAGTAGGAATGTCACTGCTTGCACAATTTTTATTAGGGGAAAAATATGTGAAATAGAGTTGAAATACTTGCCTCCATGACATTGATAGCCCCAAGTTCAGCCACTGTATGGACGTTGGTTGATACATATTGCCAATAATAATGTACATGGCGTCAGTAAAGGTGTCAGTAAAAATTAAGTTTATGTTGCCATTTAAAAAAAATTAAATTTAAATTTTAAAAATTGTGCAGAGACTTTCCACCTTCCATCAAAATGTTATGAAGCGGAATCTTTCCCTGTAGTCTCAATGGTATTATTTCAGGTTTGATATTGAATCCGTCGGGTGTCTTCGGATCTGAGGCTATCTGACGCTCAATATGACGCTACCTGAATCTGAATCTGACGCCAACTTTATACTCGTGAAATAATATTATTCATTTGGTACAGCTGTTTTGATGATGTCCAATGTCCAACCAGGACTCCACTGACACTCCTTTAAACTACTTAGTATATGAGGTGGGGATCCACCAACATAATCATGTTTATATACAGCAGGAGGGAGCACAGGTGGGAATGTGTGCTGATTGACATTTGACCAGACTGTTGTAATGTTACAACCACAAGCTGGTCATCCAGACTATGTAAATTCCGCATGCAGCAAGAAAACATACTTTGAGGACACCGTGAAACTTTAAATTCCGGAAGACGTCTTACAATGTAATAGCACTAATAGTAATGAATACTATGATTTAGTACAAATAATACAAAAGGCACAATGAACATTACCTATCCACTCTCTCACTGTCGACTTCTCTATGGAGCCTCCTTGTATAATTCTTGGTGGGGCTAATTCTACGGGTTGATGTAGCGTTGGTGAGGGGTCAATTAGTATATCTACTACATCATCTATGGCTTCATCCAAACGAGTGCGTAGAACATCGAAGCGTTTATTACGTCTGCCCATGTGCAAATTGAAATTCAATCGATTGTAGTGAGCTGCATCCCACGCACTAGTCGAACTTGAAGGACCATGACGAACAGTATTCGACGACGAACCTGAAGCACTGCCACTTCCTGTCTGTCCGCCGAAAAGGCAAGTGGGCGACGAAATTACACGTAAATTGTAACGTGTAAGTGAATGGCAACTCTCCAAACTTGTACTCGAACTATTACATTTCCTTCTTTTCAATTTTAGATACCTTTCCTCCACGTCCGCCATATTGTAATCTGTCAAGTACGTCACTCATACCACAGGGGACCCAGGAACCGTGTGACAAAACAAAACAAACAAGCAAACAAATAAATGAATAAATAATGACAAATGAACAAGCAAACGAACGACAAGTATAGGGACAAATGTTTTTTGTACCCATCACTATAAAAAAAAAAAAAAAAAAAAAAACAGTGATGGGTACTAAAAACATATCTAGTATACCCCCACGAGTATCTGTTTATTTGATAGTTTATTTATTTATTTATTTGTTTTGTTTTGTTTGTCACACGGTTCCTGGGTCCCCTGTGCTCATACAGTACACAATCATGCAGAGGTCATGTGTTTCTTATTAGGGCGCCTTCACTAATTACGAGGGGGGGGATTGGGGGAGGGTCATATTTCAGAAACCTGTCCAAGGGAGAAGGGTCATATTTTAGAAACCCGTCATGGGGGGGGGGCACATTTTACGTTGACTCATTTTTTGACCTACCTGGATTGTACAGGGAGCTCAGGCTCAGTTAGTTTTGTTCACAAGTACAAATACAAATAAACAAGTAATAATAATAATAATAATAATAATGTTTATTTTCGCCAGAAAAAAAAGACACAATATCTCGTACAAAGAGCTCGACATTACAAATAAATTTACAGAGCTTAATGTTATAAATTATTCAGATTAGAAAACACACACACACACACACACACACACACACACACAAGTAAACAAACAAACAAACACAAATAAACCGATAAATACATGAATAAACAACAACAAACAAACAAACAAACAGTACCTATTTTGGGGGTAACGTTTGTTTGTTTGTTGTTGTTTATTCATATATTTATCGGTTTATTTGTTTATTTTTGTTTGTTTGTTTGTTTGTTTGTTTGTTTGTTCGTTCGTTCGTTTACTTGTTTATTTGTATATGTAAACAAAACTAACTGAGCCTGTGCAGTGAGAAGATAAAATTCTTGTAAAATGCACTCTGCACTATTTCAAACAAAGTCTACAATTTTGAGAGAAACAACAAACTGCATGTAATTACAATTTACCGTTTTCCACATGCCAAACAAGTCATAATGCTGTCTTGTGTACCTTGGCTGTTTGGGAATATGTCATGTGCAGCTGCACATTTTAATATTGCTCATTGTTTTAAAATGCATACACATTGTCATGCCTGGCTTTCTGTCAGGATGGAAACGAAATTATGGTATGACATATGTCTTGTTTATGTGTAAACTCACACATATGTCATACGTAATGTTTGCATAAAATTCATGGTATGTCACAAATAAGCATAACATTACATTCAAAATATGTCAATTTACATCATGGAAAGTTGTCATTAATATAATCTTCTGTCATGATTACATCCGAACTTATGCTTTCGGGGCCTTGTTGGAACAATTATAACATAATTTTATATAATGTCTGCTTACACTGCAGACAATGTGCACACAGTTAATGGCATGTCATGAATAAACACATTAGATTGAGCTTTCCAAACTAAGTAACACAACAAAATAACCCTCTTCATTACCCAATTATTTGTCCTACAGTCTGTGCAGATAAAACGAGCAGTAGAAATAACATTTTGAATATATTTTTCCCTGCCTTCCCAAAATAATATGACCCTACTTTATGTCAGAATCCAAGGTAAACTCCCTGTCATTATCATTATAATGAAAAATTAAGTTTGGATTTTTATCTCGAATGTGCAGCTCTGTTTACACATTCAGGGCCACTCTTTCCACAGCTGACGACGATTCAGAGTAATGTTATCAGGGCAACAAAATATTCCAAAAAGATATCTGTCGTTTTATAAGTAAATGTTTTAGTATACGGAACAAGATGTAAATTAGATCAAGTGCATCTTAGGAGTCAATGCATGCAGGCGATCTCACGTTGAACGAATTTTTCCTTTGATGTGAATTTATTGGCAAGATTAATGTTCAATGTTGGATATAAAACTAAATTGTTTAGTTTGGGATGGGGTTGTCCTATTTTTGTTCTCATCCGACAAAATTG